>NW_012115389.1:4176771-4183776 GCF_000951035.1 Colobus angolensis palliatus
TTTAGAGACTGGGTCTCTGTCATCCAGGCGAGAACACAGTGGCATGATCACAGCTCACTGCAACCTGGAAATCCTGCCTTAAGCAATCTCCTGCCTCAGCCTTCCCACTAGCTGGGGTTATAGGCACACACCACCATACTGGGCTAACTTTTCTATTTTTTTGTAGAGATGGGGTCTCACTATGTTGCCCAGGAGACTCCTGACCTCAAGTGATCCTCCCACCTCGGCCTCCCAAAGTGTTGGGATTATAGGCATAAGCTACCACACCCAGCAATCATCATTGTTGTTATTTTAAAGTTTACTGCTAAGCACTGGGCTGTCGGCTTTATATGCACTCTCATTTCATCTTCACCACAACCCTAGGAGGTGGGTCCCATTAAGCCCATTTTCCCGGAAGCTGAGAAAGGCTCCATCACTCCCCTGAGGTCATACAGAAAGTAAATGCCTCAAGTCATGCTCAAACCAGGATCTGCTGACAATAGCCTGGGCACTGAAACTCTATACTGTCACTTCAAAGGTTTTATACCTTAACACAGTATATTTAAACAGGAGGAGGGGTTTGCTGATGATTAATTTTGAGAGTTGAAGGTAATTTTTATCAGGTGTCAGGTAGGAGCCAACCAAAAATAGCCATCCTGATTGACTAGGCACCTCCTACCTGCCAGGATCATCACAGGCTATATCTGAATTAGGATCAGTCCCATTCACACGCAGTACCCACTGCCTTCATGTTTTCATATGTATACATCGCATGACATGTTTTCCATCAGCCAGGCACACCAGCTTTCAAGACTGGCTCACTAGTTCTCGTCCTTCCTTCTCACTAATGCATGGCTTTATGCTCCTTTAAGACATCCCATTTCCTGCCAGCCACCCACAGTGGGTCACTTAATCCCTCTTTATGGACAAGTCTCTACATACCGCTTCCCACAGAAACACACTCCTTCCCCAGTCAGTCACAGGGAGTCAGTGCAGATGCATGCGATCAGCTCTCTGAGCACTATACTACTTTCAAGTAATATGACATCATGACACGATGGGGAGCCTGGAAAGCAGGGTGTTTTAGCTCTAGAGAATTAGGAATCATTCTGAAATGAAGACAAATCAGAAATGAAGAGAAAGATGCAAGCTCTGAAGGAGCCTTCAAAGGAAAATGCTCACGTACTGAAATGGAAACGTACAAAGAGGTTCAGGACCTGTGTAGAAGAGCATCTCTATCATGGCCAACACATGAAAAAAAGCTCAACACCACTGATCATTAGAGAAATGCAAATCAAAACCACAGTAAGATACCATCTCATGCCAGTCAGAATGACAACTGTTAAAAAGTCAAGAAATGGCCGGGTGTGGTGGCTCATGCCTGTAATCCCAGCACTTTGGGAGGCCGAGGCAGGCGGATCACCTGAGGTCAGGAGTTTGAGACCAGCCTGACCAACATGGTGAATCCCCACCTCTACTAAAAATACAAAATTAGCCAGGTGTGGTGGTGTATGCCTGTAATTCCAGCTACTCAGGAGGCTGAGGCAGGAGAATCACTTGAACCTGGAGGCAGAGGTTACAGTGAGCCAAGATCGTGCCATTGCATTCCAGCCTGGGCAACAAGAGTAAAACGGTCTTAAAAAAAAAAAAAAAGAGTCAAGAAACAGATGCTAGCAAGGTTGCAGAGAAAAAGGAACACTTTTCCACTGTTGGTGGGATAAATTAACCATTGTAGTGATTCCTCAAAGATCTGGAGGCAGAAATAGCATTTGACCCAGCAATCCCATTAATGGGTATAAACCTAAAGGAATATAAATCATTCTATTATAAAGATACATGCATGCGTATGTTCAATGCAGCACTATTCACAATAGCAAAGACATAGAATCAACCCAAATGCCCATCAAGGATAGACTGGATAAAGAAAATGTGTTACGTATACACCATGGAACACTATACAGCCATAAAAAGGAATGAGATCATGGATGGAGAAGGAAGCCGTTACCCTCAGCAAACTAATGCAGGAACAGAAAACCAAACAGCAAATGTTCTCACTTATAAGTGGGAGCTGAATGATGAGAACACATGGACACAGGGAGGGGAACAACATATACTGGGAGACCTGTTGGGAGGGGGTGAGGGAAGAGAGAGCATCAGGAAGAATAGCTAATGAATATTGGGCTTAATATTCATTAACCCTGGGTGATGGGTTGATCTGTGCAGTAAACCACAATGGCACATGTTTACCTATGTAACAAAACTGCGCATCCCGCACATGTACCCTGGAACTTAAACGTTGAAGAAGAGGAAGAAAAAAAGAATCCCTATCACTATGGCTAGGTGACTGTGGCAGGTGTTCTAACACTTCACACAGGAGTGTGTGTAAGGAAGAAGCTTCTTAGAGGAACTTCTGACACGCCCCCCCCCACACACACTTGTGTGCACCACAGACAATCTGAGTTTTTATCAGGGCTGTTCTCACTTCATCCATGAGCTCTGCGTGCCACTTTAATACATTGATGGCTTAAAAGCCTTCACCAAACATCAAAATGGCAGTTGATTATTGTAGGAAAACATTTCCTGTTCACAAATCAAGTAACAACCCACACTTTACCTGAGGATTCTTAATTCTAGCGAACAAGATATTCTGAAATAAGGACACCAAGTAATGGCCCATTAAAACAGGTACAGCAGGCCGGGCGTGGTGGCTCACGCCTATAATCCCAGCACTTCAGGAGGCCAAGGTGGGCAGATCACCTGAGGTCAGGAGTTCGAGACCAACCTGACCAACATGGTGAAACCCTGTCTCTACTAAAAACACACACAAAAAAATTGCTGGGCATGGTGGTGGACACCTGTAATCCCAGCTACTCAGAAGGCTGAGACACGAGAAGTGCTTGAACCTGGGAGGTGGAGGTTACAGTGAGCCAAGATCGTGCCACTGCACTCTAGCTTGGGTGACAGAGTGAGAATCCATCTCAGAACAAACAAACAAAAACAGGTACAGCTTTTCCACATACACAGGTTCAATTATCACTCTACTTAAACATGTGTTGGACAATAATTACCTATATAAGTTGGAACACTTGCCCATCTAATTTTACTGAGACAGGGACAGTAGTATAGATGATCTCACAGCAACTGATCTGTATACAGTAGGTACTCAAATAGCGTTCATTTGGTGGACAAGAAACAAGGCCTTAAAGACAAAAGCCTTGACTTATTTGTGCTAAACGACTTGAAACTGTAACCCTGAATCAAAATGAAATTTCAGCCAGCTAAAAAAGGCAGGGGTTACTTGGACAATATTAACTGGAAAAGGCTGGAAGACATTAGCTCAGCTTCTCATCTCCTGAGTCATGGAGATTGGTAATGACCCTAAAAATCAAGCTATTCTACCTGAAGTTGTAATGCAGTGCGGTTGTATGTATTAAAATAAAGAATCTACACAAGGATCGACCTCCTTATGGGCGGTTTGTCAAGGCAGATGAATGTGATTAACACCCTGGTGGCATTAGGTAATCTGCTGCTAAATATGGAAACATATGGCTAAGTTATTCCATTCATTGTACCAAAAACAATAAGAAGCCCTTAGGATATATCTGATTGTCTCGCTGACCATATTGTTGTTGATCTCATCACAGAAAAATCTTAACCAAAAGTTTTGTATTGATACAGAAACAGTCACAGGCTTGAGGATCCGCAGGGGAGCAGGCAGAGGCACCGTGCAGATGGAGGTGGAGGGTGTCAGCAAGGCACGTGGGCCAAAGTGACAGGATATTCCCCAGAAACTTGACTTTCTCAAAGAGCATGGGGCCAGGGGGTAAACACGAAGATGTCCTTCTGTTGTACTGTCCAGGAGGCCTTGTCCTAATTCGTGCCCACAGGGTGAAAGAGGTGATGTGGGGAACATTTTCTCCCCTCTTTAATCTAAGAGAGTGGACTCTTACGGATGAGGTTTCCATAAGTGATTTTTCAAGAGAGATGAATTTCCACAGCAGCAATTTTACAATCTGAACAGAGTGCCCTCTGCTTTTTCTTGTAGTAAATGCAGTTTCCATCTACTACAAGATGGAAAAATTACATTTTATTAAAAATTATATCTTTAATAAAAACATTACATTTACTGTCCTGGGAAAGTAAACTTGGTTTCCCAGGACAGATTTATCTGAGGACAGGGTAGGGTTGCCGGATGCAACATGAAGGCCTCAGCTGCAGGGTTGGCTCCAGATGTAGCGAGGTGGGAAACACATCAGCCTCAAGGTCAGGCAGTCTGGGTCTAGGACTCAGACCCTGGGCAAGTTACTTCCTTGCTGAGGCTCCGTAGCTTCAGCATTAAGCAGAAAGAATACAACCACCAGTGCCTCCTCAATATTCCAGAGGTTAAACTGCACACATGGTCCATTCAAGGCAGCTCGGCACACATGTGCAGGTGTTGGTGGCTGCTGTGTGGCCGTCCAGGTCCCAGGTTCCTTCCCAGAGAGGCAAGGTAGGTCAGATTGGAGCCTTTTTGGGTTCAAAAGTAAATGAACTCTATATGCTGATAAATCATAATGAAAAATTATCCCCCCACTGTTCTCTGCCATTGGCAATAACAGTGCTGTAGGAAGGATAATTTACTTAAGCAGCTTGTTATTAACCATCAACGTTGGCAGAGAGTCTGAAGATTACTGTCGGGAAGACATGGGCATAAAAAGTCCTGGATGCCGGCCAGGTGCAGTGGTTCATGCCTATAGTGCCAGCACTTTGGGAGGCAGAGGCGGAAGAACTGTTTGAGGCCAGGAGTTCGAAGTCAGCCTGGCAACAAAGTGAGACCTGTCTCCACAAAAAAATTAAAAAACTAGCCAGGCATGGTGGCATGCAACTGTAGTCCCAGCTACTTGGGAAACTAGGGCGGAGGGTCACTTGAGCTCAGGAGATCAAGGCTGCAGTGAGGTATGATCACGCCACAGCACTACAACCTGGGTAACAGAGCGAGATCTTATCTCAAAACATAACAAAACAAAACAAAACAAAAAAGGCCTGATGCCGGCTGGGCACAGTGGCTCATGCCTGTAATCCCAGCACTTTGGGAGGCCAAGGCAGGTGGATCACCTGAGGTCGGGAGTTAGAGACCAACTGGACCAACATGGAGAAACCCTGTCTCTACTAATAATACGAAAAATAAGCCGGGCATGGTGATGCATGCCTGTAATCCCAGCTACTCTGGAGGCTGAGGCAGGAGAACTGCTTGAACTCTGGAGGTGGAGGCTGTGGTGAGCTGAGATCGTGCCATTGCACTCCAGTCTGGACAATGACAGTGAATCTCCATCTCAAACAACAACAACAACAACAAACAAAGTCCTAATGCCATCTAAAAGTTTCCAAGACCCTTGTCCTCTTGCTATGACTACCCAGACAATAAATCCTGCCTCTCCTCTCCCACCTACATCTTTTCTGAAACTGACTTGTCCTCTCTCTCATTGCTGCCTTGACCTTGTTCTTATCTCTCTCCTGGACTCCTGCAAGGACATCCTAGCCCATCTCCCTACCGTGGGTCTGACTGCCCACAACTTTTCAAACCTATCCAGCATGATTTTCTAAAACTCAAATTTGATGTCATGCCTCCTGGGTAAAATCCTTCAAGGACTCTTAAATCCCCCCCTACCTTCCTGGGCTCATCTTTGACCACTTTCTTGCTCCCCCTCAACTCCCTCACCTCCACCAACACAGGCACCCACTCACTGCTCTTTCAGGAATGTCCCTGTCCCCTGCCCTCTCATGCTGTTCTGTTATTATCGATTCTTTTCCCACTGCCAGTATTGGCTCTCCTGCTCATCACCACCTTCCTGCCCCCTGTCTGGGTCAGGTACTCCAAGTCTGTATAACTCCATGATAAAGGAAGCATAGGATCATCATCATGTAGTGCTACAAAAATATCTTTGTCATTCCTTCTCTCTCTGAAACTGGTATCAACAGTTAGTAGGCACTGTGCTTCAGCTTTCCCAGCAATGAATGAGTGTAGACTCAGCAACTTATGGAGTGAACTCCCAGAAACGAGCAATGTGCACAGCCCGGGAAGGCAAGGGTTAACGGTTGCCCCGCTGCTCCCTCTCTAGCTAAGAGGCGAGGGCTGTACAGAATCTTAACCCAGCCCAACATTCCTCCCTTGTTCCCGGCCTTTGTCACAGGGACAGCATTTTTTTTTTACAACACCACCTCTTGAAGATGACAAAGGTCCCTAAACTATGCATTTCATTTTTAACTCTCTTCCCACCCACCTCACTCCTGCCTTTGCATAAGAAAAGAAACGCCTCTCTAATCAAAAGTAGATTAACTCTCACCCTTTTCTCTCTGTGCATTTGCATTTGGAATAGCATTTACGAGGCCATAAACAGACCCCTGGGTTGAGTGATTTAGCCACTGCTTTATGGAAAACCAGACAAAAGCAGCAGTCTTTTCAGCAGCTGTGTATTTATGGTCAGCCACTGCTGGGCGGCCAGCTCGGCAGGTCCCCTCCTTACGAGGCACCCACTCCAGGCTTTCTGAAAGGTTAAGGGCATCATTGTAAGCCCCATTATGAAACTGAAGGGACACCTGTAACATTCCTTGTGAATCCAAAGAGATAAAGGCTTTTTTTCAAAAGACAATATTTTAAAGTATAAAGGGATGGCTCCCCCTGCCTCCCCCAACACACACACATACCCACCCCACAATGTCCTTTGGGGTGATTCTGCCCCAGTGAGATACTGCCATTTGAAACAGCAGGCTCTCTCCATTTTTAAACTGGCCTACTTTACCTGGGTGGGGGTGAGGAGTGTTGGTCATTAGGAATTAATTTATATTAGTTCAACAAAACAAAGAATCTTTCATAAACATTTTATTTTTTTGAGGCAGGCTGTAGCTCTGTTGCCCAGGCTAAAGTGCAGTGACACAATCACAGCTCACTGCAGCCTCCACCTCCCAGGCTTAAGTCATCCTCCCACCTCAGCCTCCCAAGTAGCTGGGACTACAGGCAGGTGCCATGATGCCTGGCTAATTTTTGTA
>NW_012115389.1:4185816-4220300 GCF_000951035.1 Colobus angolensis palliatus
GCTTTGACCTCCCAAAGGGCTGGGGTTACAGGCGTGAGCCACCTCGCCCGGCCACTACAATATATTTGAGATACTACAGCAAACATTATAAAAATTTTCCTTGCTATTTAGGCTCATCGGTAAGGATTTCAGTAATGCTCTGGGCCATAATTCACAAGTAAAAACCACCAGGAGGCCCTTCCAAATGGCCTTACATTAATTAGACTACTAAGGAGTTCTTTCCTCTGGCTCCTTGGTGCTGTCACCTCCACCTCCTCCTATCCCCTCCATTTGCTGTGGGCTAAGAAACCAAATAATTAAGCTTATTTTAAACATGTAGGGTAAATAGGCTTTTAGTGAGAGCTCGGGGCCTCTCCCTGGGGAAAGACACAGGCCTCACTGTTTGGCATTTGAAATATCTATTTTGGCTGCTCAAAGGCCTTCCTTATTTCCTAGTTGCATTTTTGAGGGCTGAGGCTGGTGGAGATGCCATCGCTAGTCATCAGTAGACTTATGCTTCTTGAATTAGACTCATTTACGGAGGATGAAGCTGAGGTCAGAATGGTTATTTGTCCATGGGCATACAGCTGACTGTCAGCATGGGTCTGAAGCCCAGACCTGTGTGCTCTGTCCATGAAATTAACTTCAATTTGACTCAGCTCAGATCAAAACTCTGAAAAAAAAAGTATTCATTCCACCACTGCAGCCCTCTATTATAGTGGAAATGAATTCCAACTACATGAAGACATGTCAGTTAAATTAAAATTGCAACAAAATATCTTTTTTATTTGTAAAGTTAAAATAATTTTCTGAAATACCTTAACATAGATTAGGAAGCATAACAATATTACAATACTTTAGAACATACCAGAAATTATTGGTCTTGCCCAACTATTATATGAATAATAATATCTCTTATTTGAATGCTTACTACACCTAGCATTGTGCTCAACATTGTACATGAATTATCTAATTTTTGCAACAATCCTATTATTCCCATGTTACAGATGAAGACACTGACAAATTGAAAAGCTTAGTAACTTGTCCACATCAAACAGGGAAATGGCTGGGCCAGGATCTGGATTCAGTTCTTGGAGATTTTAAAGTCTGTTTTCTGTCCTTTTGTTACATTCCATAGGGATCAGGAGATAATTTGTGCTGCCTTTAAAAGTTTGTTTGCTTTACTAAAAAAAAAAAATCCTGTTAGGATACTAAATCTCAATACTGATTGTCTATTGGAATCTGTAGAACTTTAAGGAAAACTGACCCCAGCCCCAGAGACTGGGATTCCGCTAGCCCAGGATACAGCTTAGGTGGAGGGAATTATACAAGCTCCCCAGGTGACTCTCATGTGCAACCTCTGCTTTAGAAAGATTCCTAGTTTTCAGCTGTTCCTCCTAACCAGCTTTCTTAGGCAACAGCCTCTAGTCGCTTAAATAATAGTGCCTCTAAACCGGTGTATGTGAGCTTCCTATCCTTGGTATTACTATAACTCATGACCAGTTAATTGTGTATTTCTCACAAAAGACATTATAGTATTTTCTTTATTCCTCCTTTTGAAGTAAGAATGTTCTTCTAGATCTTTTTTTTTTTTTTTTCCGAGACAGAGTCTTGCTCTGTCACTCAGGCTATAGTGCAGTGGCGTGATCTCAGCTTACTGCAACCTCCGCCTCCCGGGTTCACGCCATTCTCCTGCCTCAGCCTCCCAAGTAGATGGGACTACAGGTGCCCGCCACCACACCTGGCTAAGTTTTTGTATTTTTAGTAGAGACAAGCTTTCACCGTGTTAGGCAGGATGGTCTCAATCTCCTGACCTCGTGATCCGCCTGCCTGGCCTCCCAAAGTGCTGGGATTACAGGCGTGAGCCACTGTGCCACAGCTAAAACAAAGAATCTTAACATTCAGTTTTGCTTTGGGTTGGATGGAAGCTGGCAATTTCTCATCATGTCTGCATTATTTTCATAAAACCTCCTCCCCTTACAGAGTAAGGAGGATTCTTTGTTTTTATAAAGTGTCATCTCACCTTGGTTAAGGGATCAGTTATTGTACAGGGATCCTTGCTAAGTATTAAAAGGTAATTCTATTTAGTTAAATCCTGATGGATGTTGCAACATGAATGAACCTTGGAAACATGCTAAGGGAAATGAGCCAGCCACAGAAGGCCAGATCCTGTAAGGCATTGCTTACATGAGGGATCTAGAGTAGGCAAATTCAGAGACAAAAAGTAGATTGGAGGCTGCCAGGAGCTGGAGAGAGAGAGGAATGGGGAGTCAGTGTTTAACAGGTACAGAGTTTCTGTGTTGGGATGATGAAAAAGTTCTGGAAATGGACAGCGGCCGTAGTTGGGCAACACTGTGTGTCTACCTAATGCCACTGAATTATATATATAAAAATGGTTAAAATAAGTTTTAAGTTATGTATGTCTTCCCACAATGAAAAACCTTTACGAAGTTCATTATAATTAAAAACTTACTTTTTTATGAAGGCCAGCCAACAGACAATATATTTAACTTTTATTTTTATTTTTTTGAGACAGAATCTCGCTCTGTCACCCAGGCTAGAGTGCAGTGGCATGATCTCGGCTCACTGCAACCTCTGCCTCCAGGGTTTGAGTGATTCTCCTGCCTTGGCCTCCCGAGTAGCTGGGATCACCGGTGCCTTTTACCATGCTCGGCTAAGTTTTGTAGTTTTAGTAGAGACAGAGTTTCACCATGTTGGCCAGGCTGGTCTCAAACTCCTGACCTCAGGTGAATCAACCGCTTTGACCTCCCAAAGGGCTGGGGTTACAGGCGTGAGCCACCTCGCCCGGCCACTACAATATATTTGAGATACTACAGCAAACATTATAAAAATTTTCCTTGCTATTTAGGCTCATCGGTAAGGATTTCAGTAATGCTCTGGGCCATAATTCACAAGTAAAAACCACCAGGAGGCCCTTCCAAATGGCCTTACATTAATTAGACTACTAAGGAGTTCTTTCCTCTGGCTCCTTGGTGCTGTCACCTCCACCTCCTCCTATCCCCTCCATTTGCTGTGGGCTAAGAAACCAAATAATTAAGCTTATTTTAAACATGTAGGGTAAATAGGCTTTTAGTGAGAGCTCGGGGCCTCTCCCTGGGGAAAGACACAGGCCTCACTGTTTGGCATTTGAAATATCTATTTTGGCTGCTCAAAGGCCTTCCTTATTTCCTAGTTGCATTTTTGAGGGCTGAGGCTGGTGGAGATGCCATCGCTAGTCATCAGTAGACTTATGCTTCTTGAATTAGACTCATTTACGGAGGATGAAGCTGAGGTCAGAATGGTTATTTGTCCATGGGCATACAGCTGACTGTCAGCATGGGTCTGAAGCCCAGACCTGTGTGCTCTGTCCATGAAATTAACTTCAATTTGACTCAGCTCAGATCAAAACTCTGAAAAAAAAAGTATTCATTCCACCACTGCAGCCCTCTATTATAGTGGAAATGAATTCCAACTACATGAAGACATGTCAGTTAAATTAAAATTGCAACAAAATATCTTTTTTATTTGTAAAGTTAAAATAATTTTCTGAAATACCTTAACATAGATTAGGAAGCATAACAATATTACAATACTTTAGAACATACCAGAAATTATTGGTCTTGCCCAACTATTATATGAATAATAATATCTCTTATTTGAATGCTTACTACACCTAGCATTGTGCTCAACATTGTACATGAATTATCTAATTTTTGCAACAATCCTATTATTCCCATGTTACAGATGAAGACACTGACAAATTGAAAAGCTTAGTAACTTGTCCACATCAAACAGGGAAATGGCTGGGCCAGGATCTGGATTCAGTTCTTGGAGATTTTAAAGTCTGTTTTCTGTCCTTTTGTTACATTCCATAGGGATCAGGAGATAATTTGTGCTGCCTTTAAAAGTTTGTTTGCTTTACTAAAAAAAAAAAATCCTGTTAGGATACTAAATCTCAATACTGATTGTCTATTGGAATCTGTAGAACTTTAAGGAAAACTGACCCCAGCCCCAGAGACTGGGATTCCGCTAGCCCAGGATACAGCTTAGGTGGAGGGAATTATACAAGCTCCCCAGGTGACTCTCATGTGCAACCTCTGCTTTAGAAAGATTCCTAGTTTTCAGCTGTTCCTCCTAACCAGCTTTCTTAGGCAACAGCCTCTAGTCGCTTAAATAATAGTGCCTCTAAACCGGTGTATGTGAGCTTCCTATCCTTGGTATTACTATAACTCATGACCAGTTAATTGTGTATTTCTCACAAAAGACATTATAGTATTTTCTTTATTCCTCCTTTTGAAGTAAGAATGTTCTTCTAGATCTTTTTTTTTTTTTTTTCCGAGACAGAGTCTTGCTCTGTCACTCAGGCTATAGTGCAGTGGCGTGATCTCAGCTTACTGCAACCTCAGCCTCCCGGTTTCAAGTGATTCTCCTGCCTCAGCCTCCCGAGTAGCTGGGACTACAGGTGCCCACCACCATGCCCGGCTAATTTTTATATTTTTAGTAGAGATGGGGTTTCACTATGTTGTCCAGGCTGGTCTTGAACTCCTGACCTCGTGATCCACCTGCCCCGGCCTCCCAAAGTGCTGTAATCAAAGGGATTACAGGCATGAGCTACCACTCCTGGCCCTTTTGGTGCATTTTTCTTACCAAAAGTAGTCCTTGAACATTCTAGATAAATCTGAATACAAGTAAATTTACATATTTTATTAGTAGTCTTCTTTTCCTCATCCCTTTTCAAATAGGACCTGAAACTTCAGAGCCAGCTCCTACTTTAGAACAGGAGGTGGCAAAATCAGGTCCCAGCCTATCAACTGGTCTGTTAATTACCACATGCAGATGAGTCCAGAAAGTCTCTCTGGTCTTATAGGATAGTGGGTGCCAATTTCTCACCCTCAGAAGGCTACCTATATTTCTGCTAGGGGAAAAAAGGGTAACGTCACAGATTGCTTTAGACTCATCTCAAGACATTACTAAGGAAGTGACCCTAATTGTTTCCTTAGCACAGATTTCCCTTCTGTCTCAAGGCTCTGGTTTTGTCTAAACCACGTGGCCGCTGGTCATAGATGAAATGTCCAGCTCTTCCCTTTACACCTGCCCAGGCTCGATTTCACCCTGGTCGGTGGCTGAGATGCAGACAACTGGGTAATCAAGTACGTTTCCAGAAATTTTCATTGACAAGTTTGTTTGAGGACCCGCCTTAACTGGCACGTAGGAGGCACTCAGTACAATGTTTCAGGGTTTTTCCAGTTGTCTCCAAATGAAATAGCTGGGAGGCAGGATTAGGATGCATCCCGGCACTGCCAATATTTAGCTGCAAGATGTAGGGTGTGAACAGCTATCAGCTGTTGAGTGTTTATGCAGTGCCAGGTCAGTGCTAATGACTTCATGGGCACTAACTCACTGAATCTTCACACCATTTTAAAAGGAACACAACATCTCCTCCATTTTAAGATGAAGAAACTGCAGGTCACAGAAGGAATTGTTCAACATCAAAGATGGGTCAGGTGCAGTGGCTCACACCTGTAATCCCAGCATTTCAGGAGGCTGAGGTGGGTGAAATCACTTGAGGTCAGGAGTTCCAGATCAGCTTGGCCAACATGGTGAAACCCAGTCTCTACTAAAAATACAAAAAAATTAGCTGGGTATGATGGCAGGCATCTGTAATCCCAGCTACTCGGGGAGGCTGAGGCAGGAGAATCACTTGAACTGGGGAGGTGGAGGTTGCAGTGAGCCGAGATCGTGGCACTGCACACTCCAGCCTGGGCCACAGAGCAAGACTCCATCTCAAAAAAAAAAAAGGTCAAAGGTAGTAAGTGGGAGCCAGGATTTGCTTCCATTTGGAGAAATCACTGGCATCTCTGGATCTCCATTTCCCTGTGTATAAAAATGACAGCAAATACTAGAAAATTTACTCAGCAAATGTTTATGAATGGCCTATTCAGTGTCAGACACAGTGCTGAGTGTGAGGAATATAAAACATATATAAAATTTTATAAAATATCAAACTTAAGTAAAACACTCCTTACTGTTTCAGAATTTATGGTCAGATTTAACTGAGTTATTTCCAGTTCTAAAATTTGGTGTGGTTCTAGTCAATGGAAAATCCCACGCCATTGGAGGTAACCTAAGTGTGCATCAATGGATGAATGGGTAAACAAAATGCAGTCTACACACACAATGGAATATTACTCAGCTGTAAGAAGCAACACAATGAACACCTGCTATCACATGGATGAACCTTGAAGATAATATGCTAAGTGAAGTAAGCTAGTCACAACAAGACAGATATTCTGATTCCACTTATATGGGTTATCTCAAGTAGTCGAAGTCTTCGTGACAGAAAGTAGAAAGGTGATTCCCTGAGGCTGAGGTGGGGAATGGGGAGTTATTGTTTATTGGGTGCACAATTTCAGTTTGGAGGATGGAAAAGTTCTGGAGATGGATGGTGGTGATGGTTGCACAACAATGTGAATGTACTTGATGTACTTGGTACCACTGAATTGCACGCTTAAAAGTTTTTTTTTTGAGACAGAGTTTTGCTCTTGTCACCTAGGCTGGAGTGCAATGGCATGATCTCGGCTCACTGCAACTTCCACCTCCTGGTTTCAAGCGATTCTCCTGCCTCAGCCTCCTGAGTAGCTGGAATTACAGGCGTGTGCCACCACGCCTGGCTAATTTTTTGTATTATTAGTAGAGGCAGGGTTTCACCATGTTGGCCAGGCTGGTCTTAAACTACTGACCTCAGGGGATCCACCCACCTCGACCTCCCAAAGTGCTGAGATTACAGGTGTGAGCCACCACGCCCGACCAAAAATTGTTGTTAATTCTGATGTATATATTACCACAATTTAAGAAACGGACTTAAAACATTTCATGAAAGCTGCTATCTAGAACAATTGCCATTCCCTTCAAGTGGCAAAACAATCTTAGTAGGAAGAGGAAAAATCAGAAACATAAATGATCAGAAAGCAGTTAACTACTAAGTTATGTAGGTGAAAAAGTCATGAGTTAGTCCAAGCTGTCTTTCCTGTTCTACGTGTTACAGAACAGGGCTGCTTGGGCTGTCACACTAACTCTCAGCTTATCGCATGACCCAGGTAAATCTTCCACATGATCAGTTTTCCAAGGTGCAAGTAATACTTCACTTTGGAAGAAATTTCTGGCCGTGGGAAACTTCTCCCAAATGAAGGCTGGTGTGTTTAGAAGATAATTTTCTAAATTCTATAATTTTCTATCCACTCTGGATAACTGAATATTCAAGATGGCACACACTTAAAATGCAGCTTGATTCTAACCCAACCAAACGGGATCTGTTTTAGCAAATCTTCAATAGAATTTTGCCTACAGGCAGTCTTTGCAATATATGAGCAGTTCCTCAGCAGACCAGTAATAATAGCTACTCAATCACCTGAATGAACTGACGTTTTTAAAATGCCTGTTCATTAAAAGTCAAAATGTTGCCTTAAAAGCAAAGCCTGAGAGAATAAAAAGGAACTTTACAGTTACAGGCATTTTTGAAAGTGTTTAAGCTTGCAAATGAACTGAACACACCTAGTTATGTCGATGAAAAGAACAGTTACCTATATATTCTACTTCCCTCCCATTACACTGTCTGTCCTCTCGTTTAATACACTAACTCTGAATCTACAAATATAGGTGGAAACTATTTTAATTTTAGCATTAGAAACTCACTGATATGTTAAGTCTCCTTGGCATACTAGTTTCACATTCATAGCAAATGCTATAGTTTATGCAAGAATATTTGACCAAATTATGCAAATCCTTTCAGTAAAAAACTTCCTACAACTATTTACAAGTAATCACGCTAGTTTTCAGAAATATGAATCAACTCACACTACTAAGAGTTTAAAATTCTTTCAAACCATTTTTTTTCTTATAAGGTGGAAATAAAAAGTGAATTAAGGATATTTGTGGCAGTTTTTATTAGTCTTATTTAACATTAACGGCAGACCATGTTTTTTTGGCAAGGGTGGTAGAACTCTTTAATCTTCCAGTCTGAGAAAAGGGGAGGGAGGAGTGGTGAAATGTATTTGTAACAAGTCATAATAGTCCAAAGAATAGGTACAGTCAGTTCTGCTATGATATTTGTTTTGAAAACATGAATTTGTTCCCACGAGATTAATATGTTAGGGAACAATTTGAATGTAATTCTCATTTCTGAGTTTTTTTTTTTTTTTTTTTTTTTGAGACGGAGTCTCGCTGTGTCGCCCACCCTGGAGTGCAGTGGCGCGATCTCGGCTCACTGCAAGCTCCGCCTCCCGGGTTCACGCCATTCTCCCGCCTCAGCCCCCGAGTAGCTGGGACTACAGGCGCCCGCCACCACACTCGGCCAGTTTTTTGTATTTTTAGTAGAGATGGAGTTTCACCGTGTTAGCCAGAATGGTCTCAATCTCCTGACCTCATGATCCACCCGCCTCCGCCTCCCAAAGTGCTGGGATTACAGGCTTGAGCCACCGCGCCTGGCCTTATTTCTGAATTTTGCTTCTGCACGATTTCATCCATGAGAAACACTGGGTGGATGCAGAAAATTGCATCTAGTGACAGCAGCATAGGAACAAAACCCACGCAGGCTCCTGACAACCTAGCAGCTACCTTGGTCTCCCCTGAGTGCATTTGGAACCTGGCCCATTCACATCAGTCTGTCAACTCCAGGTCCATGGCAGGTGACCCTCCACCTTGACAAGGCATAAGCTGCAGCCCTGCCCACAGCCTCCCCTCTCTAATTTTCTCTTTCCTCTCGGTCTATCTTATCTTTTTCTTCTGAGTTCTCTGTTCTTTTTATCTTTTTCTTCCTCTCTTGCTTCCTTTTGTTCTCCAGGGTGGCCGGTGTGGGCACCTAGTGGCTTCCATATACAACTTCAAATCTTTTTGAAGGTGAGTTCCATATTTACTATAGCATGTATGTATGTCTTAATAATTTATTATGTATAAAACTATGCCTCCATTTTTGATTTTTTTTGTATATGTGTCATGGATGAAGTTTTTGAGTGTTATTCTTAGTACCCCATTTTTCTCCTCCATGTGATTTTGCTGAGTGATTTTTTTTTTTTTTTTTGAGACAGAGTCTCGGTCTGTCACCCAGGCTGGAGTGCAGTGGTGCAATCTCGGTTCACTGTAACCTCTGTCTCCCAGGTTCAAGCGATTCTCATAGCTCAGCCTCCTGAGTAGCTGGGATTACAGGTGCCTGCCACCATGCCCAGCTAATTTTTGTATTTTTAGTAGAGGTGGGGTTTCAACATGGTGGCCAGGCTGGTCTTGAACTCCTGACCTCAAGTGATCCACCTGCCTTGGCCTCCCGAAGTGCATAAGCCACAGGCATGAACCACTGCGGCTGGCCAAAGTGTGTGATTTTTGAGAACACATATGTTATGCATCATAGAGTTCACACACCAGAAAATGGACGTTTTGGTCACTGATGGACTGCAGATATGATGGTCCCATGTGATTACGATACTAGATTTTCACTGTACCTTTTCTATGCTTAGATCCACAAATGCCATGGTGTTTTAGTTGCCTACAGTATTCAGTGCAGTAAGATGCTGTATAGGTTTGTACCTTAGAAGCAATAGGCTATACCATATAGCCTTGGTGTGTGGTAGGCTGTACCATCTAGGTTTGTGTAAGTAAACTCTATGATGCCTGCATAATGGTAATATCACCTGACATTTTTCAGAACGTATCGCTGTCATTAAGTGATACATGACTATATTACTGCAGGACTGATCACAGACACTTTGAAACTCATTTAGCTCTTTCCCTCTATCATCTGTACTCTCTTTCCTGGGTCTTAGACATTTGATACGGGAGTAAAAACAATCCCTGTGTATAATATATTCTCAGATCATGCATTCTTGCAACCGGGGAAGAATGGCCTACAAAGCCTGATTTGGGACCTCATATATCCCGGATTTCCTTGGACTGACTCAACTATTCATCCCAGCTCCAAGTTGCAAGAAGCCAGTCAAGACTGTCAGGAATTCAAGGGTGACCTTGCCCTTATCTGAGATCTAGTGTTTCTCAGGGTGACATTGAGGGATGTCACCACATCCATAATTATCATACCAAGAAGTGATTACACTATTGCCACAAAGTTCTTGGTAATTTGAAAACTGTACCACAAGTAAAGGTTAACAATGTAAATTTGTTCTCTAAAAGTCTACCTCTGAAAAGATGTGAGTTGACTTCAATTTCTTATGGAAAAGCATCCACAACAGTGTTGGTTGATTTGGGGACTGCAGGTCTTAAAAATGCAGTAAAAAATTTTTAGTAATTTGTTTTAATTGCCTACTTTTTCTTCCAGTGCCCACATTCTCATTTTGGCTTCTTGGAATGGCTACAGAAATGAGGTTAAAAGAAGGGCAGGGGCCAGGCATGGTGGCTCACGCCTGTAATCCCAAAACTTTGGGAGGCCAAAGCAGGCATATCATGAGGTCAGGAGATAGAGATCATCCCGGCTAACTCAGTGAAAGCCCATCTCTACTAAAAATACCAAAACTTAGCTGAACGTGGTGGCAGGCGCCTATAGTCCCAGTTACTCAGGAGGCTGAGTCAGGAGAATCGCTTGAACCCAGGAGGCGGAGATTGCAGTGAGCAGAGATCGCACCACTGCACTCCAGCCTGGGGACAGAACGAGACTCCGTCTCAACAACAAAAATAAATAAGAAGGGCGAGACAGTACAAGGGAGGGCATTCAGTTTTCTTACAAACTTTATCAGTGTGGCAATGAACCTTCAGCTTCCAAGCATCATTCTATTAGGTGTCTGATGGCTTTCATCCATTACCCTTATTGATTCCCTCCCACTCACAGGGTTTTCAGAATGCTACCAAGATAAGCACAGTCCCTGCCTTTGAACTAGGCTAGGCCCGGTATTTATTAGCCTAAAACATTAACTATGGTGCTAAATAATTTCACAGAGCCCTACTGGCAGGTCAAATGAACTGGAATGAGTAGAAAAAAAAGGAGGGGTTGGGAAGTAATCAGGAATGATGGGAGAAAGGGTAGGGAAAAGGGGTGGAGACATAGAAGAAGGGAGGGAGGAACAGTAGGCGATATACTGGTCTGAAGCCTTAAATAAAGAATGCACTTAAAACATTCTATGAGGTTATTTAGTAGACAGTAATGTTCATCTCAGCAGGTAAGCACCACCAAAATCTTTCTTACTTTCTTCCTTATTTATTTATTTTTTGAGACGGAGTCTCGCTCTGTCACCCAGGCTGGAGTGCAGTAACACAATCTCAGCTCACTGCAACCTCCACCTCCCGGGCTCAAGCAATTCTCCTGCCTCAGCCTCCTGAGTAGCTGGGACTACAGACAGGTACCACCACATCCAGCTAATTTTTTTGTATTTTTAGTAGAGACATGGTTCCGCCATGTTGGTCAGGCTGGTCTTGAACTCCTGACCTCAAATGACCCACCTGCTTTGGCTGTCCCAAAGTGCTGGGATTACACGCATGAGCCACCATGCCCGGCCTCTTCCTTTTTATTTTAAGCGAGGGTGGTGGGGGATACACCATCACTAAATGATAGGTTTTACAATGAAAATGCCTTTGTTATACATAATGCATGCCAGAAACTGCCGGTTGTTTACAAAAGTTGTTTCCTACCTTCTTTGGACACATGGCTAGACTGCACCTCCCATTCTCCCTTATAGTTTGGTGTAGCCAGGTGACAAGATTCTCACTGGGAGTCTGAGAAAAGGGAGGTGTATCAATTCTATGTGTGTCTCAAAATCTTCCCCGTATGTATCTCCATGTCTCCTTGCCTGTCTAGTTGACTGAGATGGCAACCTTGGAAGCCATATGCTGAAGACAGCTAAGCCTCCTCAGCCTGGGTCCCTGAATGACTGCATGGAGGAGTGCTGCTCCTCCTCACTTGAACACTTGCAAAGGACAGTTACAGGAGAAAGAAAGAAACTTGGGTGAAGCCACTAGATTTGGAGGTCTGTATGTTACTGATATAGTTTGGATCGGCCCAAACCTCATATTGAAATGTAATCTCCCATGTTGGAGGTGGGGCCTCGTGGGAGATGACTGGATCATGGGGGCGGATTTCTCATGAATGGTTTAGCACCTTAGTAATGGTTTAGCATTCCCTTAGTAATGTCCTCAGGATAGTGATTGAGCTCTTGTAAGATCTGGTGGTTTAAGTGTGCGGCCCCTCCCTGCACTGTCTTTTTTTTTGTTTTTGAGATGGAGTCTCACTCTGTTGCCCAGGCTGGAGTGCAATGGCGCTATCTTGGCTCACTGCAACCTCTGCCTCCCGGGTTCAACTGATTCTCCTGCCTCAGCCTCCCCAGTAGCTGGGATTACAGGTGCACACCACCACACTCAGCTAATTTTTGTATTTTTAGTAGAGACGGGGTTTCACCATTGGCCAGGCTGGTCTTGAACTCCTGACATCGTGATCCACCCACCTCAACCTCCCAAAGTGCTGGATTCCAGGCGTGAGCCACTGCACCTGGCCACCATGTTCTTTCCTGTCATGTGCCATGCCTACTCCTTGTTCGCCTTCTGCCATGATTGGAGGCTTCCTGAGACCTCCTCAGAAGCAGATGCCACTATGCTTCCTATAAAGCCTGCAGAACCATCAGCCAAATACATTTCTTTCTTCATAAATTACCCAATCTCAGGTATTTCTTTAGAGGAACACAAGAATGGCCTAATACAGTTACTGTGGCTTAGCCTATCCTTAATGATACACTATGTGTTCCAAATATTTAAAGCTGTCATTTTCAACCAGGGACAGTTTTGCCCTCTAGGGGGTACTTGGCAATGTCTAGAGACAATTTTGTTTGTCACGAATGGGGACGGCAGGGGTTCTATTAGCTTCTAATGGACAGAAGTCAGGTTTGCTGCTAAACGTTCCTACAATGCACACAACTCTCCCTGACAGCCAAGAACTATGCAGTCCAAAACGTCTATGGTACTGCTGGTGCCTGCTCTGGAGAGGTTAAGAAGAGGGCTGAACTTTGAACCTTCTGTTACAGTCAAAGGGGAGGTATGCAGTGAAAGCAGTGGGCTTTGGAGAAAGGGCTGTTTTTCAGTTCCAGCTCAACCACTAGCCAACTGTGTGACCTGGGACAAGTCACTTTGTCCTCTTGTACATTCAATATTCTCATGCTAAAATAGGAATTAAAATACTACCCACATGATGGGACAGTGAGTGAGCAAATTAAGTGCCTAGTGCCTGATACCTGGTAAGTGCTCAAATACTAAATGCTACTAATGTTATTTTTTAGTGTTTTTGTTTTATTGAGGCATCTATCTAGAAAATTTAGAAATGGTAGCTGAATAGTATGTTTATAGCTGTGGGAATCTATCGAGGTGATGGGGATGGTTACAAAACTTAAGATGTCACAAGACACTCATTGCCTACCACGCTCACAAGAGAATCTAACCAATACAGGTATTTTAAATTATTTTCCTAAGTTTTGACTCAAGATCTGGCCATAAAAGTTTGGAGCAAATAACCCAACTTGACATCAGTCACAAAGTACACATGAACTCTTTTGTTCAGCCAACAGCTACTTTTGCAGAGTAACTCTGTAAATCTCAGCTCATTTTGCTTTCTCCAAATGCTGCCCACCTTGAACTGTTTTCATTAGTCATTAGCAATGCAACAGCAGGTATTTATATCACATTCAAAATGGGCAAACCCATTAGAAATGAAAAGAGGTGAAAGATCAGTTCTCCCTGCCCTCCTTCCCAGATCAGATTGCAGTATGAAGACACAAACACTCAAAATCACTAACTGTTGCCACCTTCTAAGTTTGTGCTGCTGTGGTTGAAGTGGTGAAAGATGAGAGTGAGGTAAGGTAAGGTGGGGAATAAGGGGTCATAATAACAAGAACAACAATAATAATACAGAGATACGGCAATATGTAGTCAAAGTGAGATTTGTGAGGGATTATGTACAATGATTAGATGTACTATTTAAGGAATGACTCCTAAATAAGCAGAAAACTAACAGGTTTGTCTCTAAATTATCATCAATATTAAATGGTTTTAAGAAAGATCTCATTCACCCATTACAATAAAATCCCTTGGAGGAAAAAAATAGACTCATTCACATAAAAGTGCTCAAATGCCTCATTAAAAAGTACATAAATGATGCCAAGTACTACAGTGTAAGTTCTTTATTAAATCCACCCACATAACAAGCCTTCATTAAAAACAATTCCTACCAACTCCTACACTCAAGCATGGAACACATTTTTCTCCCTTGGTATTTAAAAACCTTTCGTCTAAGAGAACCTTGTAAAAAGTATCTAATAAATGTTATTTAAACTGGAGGGAAAGTATGGAGAGAAGATATCTGTAAATAAAAAGACAATAAAATCTGTGACAATTCCCCTCTTCTCAACAGTCTTCTTTCTTGGTGCAAAACCTGACTCTTTTAGTCCAGCATCCTAGGCAGGTATGGCCAGGCCAGGGAATGCCTATGCACAACCATTCCATTATGGCTAAGGAAAAACAGTAACAGACGTACACTGCCCTTTTCATACCAAACAATTTTGTCTCTCCAGCAGGATCAATGGGAAGACAAGCTTAATCAGAAACTACCTCCACACTTGACAGTGTTGTCCTCAAGGGAGGGGTGCCCCCAGGACAAAAGCCAACTCAGATTCCATTTCATCCAAGTCATAGACATCTCACAGGGCTAAGAGCTAAGTGTCCAGGCAGAGTATGTGGTGAAATTACTGCAGAAGCTCTCTGGACCTGCATCCTCGATTTCCTTCTTTCATTCTGCACAAATTTTGGAGAAGGTTTGCTTCCCCAGCATAAGACAGTTCTTCAATTAATTGGATATCACCAGTACAAAGAGAAGCCTCTTCTAGGCTATGACAGTGGGGAGAATAGCGTTCAATGTGTTTCAGGGCGCTAAGTGTGTGAAAAACACCCTTCTCTCTTTTATCTTCCCTGACACTGTCTGTACGATCACTCAATAAACAAAGAGTCCACAAAGACTAACGAACACAGAGCTAGGGGTTAGTGATCACCATTCTTATCCTTGTTTAGCTTCAGCTTTTGAATAATGCTGAATGCTTCCAATAAAGATATGCTTACGCTTCTGTTTAAATTTTGAACATTAAGGCTAGAATACTTAGGGTTTTTGTTTTGTTTTGTTTTGTTTTTCCTGGAGTCTCACTCTGTTGCTCTGGCTGGAGTGCAATGGCGTGATCTTGGCAACCTCTGCCTCCTAGGTTCAAGCCATTCATTCTCCTGCCTCAGCCTTCCAAGCAGCTGGGACTACAGGCATGCACCACCAATACCCGGCCAATTTTAGTATTTTTAGTAGAGATGGGGTTTCACCATGTTGGCCAGGCTGGTCTCAAACTCCTGAACTCAAGTGATCCACCTACCTCGGCCTCCCAAAGTGCTGGGATTACAGGCGTGAGCCACAGCACCCGGCCCCAATACTTAGTGTTTTGTTTTTTTTTTAAACAAACTTTATGGATAAAGGTGCATGAAAAGGATTTTAGCTCTCTGACATATAATAAAAAAGATAAAATCATGTTATAATGAACAATTCAGCCAGTTTTTTCACTAAATATACATGTCCTCAATATCACCAAATATGGCTTAATTTAGTATCTTTCAGAGGTCAACGATGCCATTTTGTAACAGAAATGTAACTTCTCATTACACAGCATTAACATGATGAACTATTCTAAAACTTTACTAACAGGTTACAACAGGCCATGAACTATATCAGAGGCCAAATCTTAGGAGGTTCTCAAAGGCTCTTTTATAGATCATTTAGAAAGATTAAAGAAATCAGCCTACCCAAGACAGTCCCTGCCCAGTCAATCGAAGGTCCCATTAAACATTAAAGAGACCCTTATTTTCTGCTTTCCAACTACGGATTTCTATCTCTCCACAAATTGTATCATCGGAAATTTAACTTTTAAAACTTGCTTTCATATTTATCATCTCATTTTATCTGTGAATGCTGTTAGAGGTATAAATAAAATAGAAATAATAGCTCCATTGTTCCTTTGACTACGATTCACAGTCAAGATCTTACCTCTTTCTCTAAAATGTCAAGTGTACAAAAGTAAATGACTAGGAGCAGAGGATGGAAGAGCCACAGCTGGGGAGGGGACAAGGGATGAGAGAGAAGGATCTGGGGAAGAATGAAGAGCAACAGGAATAAGAACCACCACATTTTGGGGTTCAACTTTCAGAAAGCATTAGGAATTCATTTCTGAATTCCTAAATGGCATAGGAAAGAATATCAAATATGTGAGATTATTTTAATACAATGTCTCCACATCTGGGAAAGAAGGGCATACCATACTCTTTACATGTGTAACCAACATCTGGGAATCCTATTGTTCAACTGCCGTCAGGAGGATCTCTTCTTCGAAATAAGCTGCTCTGATATTTGGGACTGTGTTGAAATGTCAAATCATCATTCCTGCTCATGTTTTTTTAACTCAGTGTATACAGATCAATGATCTTTCACAAAAATGTTGCTGTTCGCAAGTCCTAAAAATGAAATCGAAACTTGAGTGGTAAGGATTATGTATTATATGGCATGCAGATAAAATGTACTACTAATGGGGGTAATTAAGCTGAGGGGAGATTCAATAAAGCAGAGTGTACAAAGTCAGAAATCACGCTACTGTAGAAATTAAAAGTGACTTCAATTAGACGAGCTTCTTTTCCCCCAGAAATTATTTTTGCCTGGAAAGAGCCAGCTAAGGCTGGGCGCAGTGGCTCACACCTGTACCAGCTAAGGCTGGGCGCAGTGGCTCACACCTGTACCAGCTAAGGCTGGGCGCAGTGGCTCACACCTGTAAGTCCACCATTTTGGGAGGCTGAGGCAAAGGGGTCTCTTGAGGCTGGCAGTTTGAGACAAGCCTGGACGACATATTGAGATCCTGTCTCTACAAAAATTAAAAACAAAAAAAGCAACTTAGTAAGGTGTGGTGGTGTGCACTTGTAGTCCTAGATACGTGGGAGGCTGAGGCAGGAGGATTGCATGAGCCCAGGAGGTCAAGGTTGCAGTGAGCCATGATCATGCCACTGCACTCCAGCCTGGGTGATACAGTGAGACCCTTATTCAAAATAGATAAATAAAGAGCCAACTAAAAAAAAAAAGTCTGTCTTTTAGTCAGGGTAAAAGTTTTATCATAATAGACTGTTAACAAGCAGCCCTTTTCTTAATTTAAAATTCTGCATTTGAAAAATGGAGAACATTAGATAACTCATTTACAACATTATACAAATAGGTTAGAACTAGATCAAGGAAAACAGATTTTAAAGGAATTGATATTTTGTGTTTTAAAAGAATACCCATATGACAGTCTTTTATTGGGTAGAGTTACTGCAGGCTTGACAATAACTGTTTACTTTCCATTAAGAAAAGAACTCGATAAAAGTGGTCTAGCCACTCTGATCAAGTTGTGATCTGGAGAAACAGCTGTGGTCTCATAGCCAAAATAGATGAAGAGGCTTCAACCAACGAATCTCTGATACAAAACAATTGAAAGTTTTCTAGGAGGAAACATTCTAGGGTAAATGATGTAAAGCATTCTAGTGACTTCTGGAACAGGGGAGCATCTATGTCTTCCTGCATGGATCCCTCCCTCTTCATTTGGGACTCTTCCTCCCCAGGCACCCTTCTTTCTAATACCCACCCCCTTCTGCGCCTCTCCTTCCCCTAATTTCCACCTCAGATTTCCAGTGGGTTCATTAGAAATAATCAAAATAATGGTAAAATCACCCATTAAGGTTTTTTTTTTTTCCTCTAATTAAATTTCTGCTCTAGTGAATTGGCTAATCTGATTTTTTTTTTTCTTTTCTTTTTTTAAGATGGAGTCTTGTTCTGTCATCCAGGATGGAGTGCAGCAGTGTGATCTTGGCTCACTGTAGCCTCTGCCTCCCAGGTTCAAGCAATTCTACTCTCTCAGCCTCCCAAGTAGCTGGGATTATAGGCATGCACCACCACGCCCGGCTAATTTTTGTATTTTTAGTAGAGATGGGCTTTCACCATGTTGCCCAGGCTGGTCTTGAACTCCTGACCTCAGGTGATCTGCCCACCTCGGCCTCCTAAAGTGCCAGGATTACAGGCATGAGCCACCGCATCCAGCCTAATCTGATTATTTTTGTGCAAGACTTTAGGTAGAACATAGTATACACAGTGATCACTCTCAGCTAGCAAACTTAGGAGAAGGCTGGCAATAGTGATGAATGTAGTTTCCATTTACTAATTGATTACTATGTGCCAGGCACAGCTGCAGAGCTTTTTATACTTTATCTTACCCAATTCTCATAATAACCCTATGAGGCAGGTCCTGCTTATTAGTCCCATTTGACAGTTGATGAAACATGGCACAAACTTATAGCCTAAGACAGGGGTGAGCAAACTGTGGCCCTTGGGTCAAACGAGACTAAAGAGGTACTGGCATGTTCAGGCCCCGTTATTCACAGTGTATGTGGCTGCTTTTGAGTTTCAATGGCAGAGTTCATCAGTTGTGACCAAGATCTTAGGGTCCATAAGGCCGAAACGATTTACTATCTGGCCGTGCGTAGATGAAGCTCACCAACCCCTAGTGTAAAACACAGTTGATTCATGAATAAAGAAAAAAGACAAGAACATTTGGACAGCTTCACATAGAACTTACATTGAAATTTTCTTAGAAAAAATAAATTCTGTCTTTATCTGTTTTCTTTCATTCATCTGTTACCTGTTTCTTCTCACCTAAGGTTTATCAACTAGCCTCAGGAAAAAATAAAAGTGTTAATGGAATACCAGTTCAGTAATTAAAGGTTTCTCTCCATAAGGTGAGTTTTGATTAGGTAGAAAAGTTTCCAAGAAGGAAAGGGAAAAAAAAGCGTAGACCAAAGAAAGCTTGAATAACCATATGTTTCCTGAGAGGCTGTAAAATTTTTGGCTGTTTTACAGGTATTTCTTCTCAAGTACAAATGACATCATTGTTGAAAATTTTAAAAAACAGGCCTACTTTATTCTACATTTGGTACCACATATTGTTTCAGTTGACCATCAATTGACTTTTCTATTTTTATTGGGAAGGTACGTCATAACTATTTTTAGTAGACAGAGTCTGGTCTGGTAGTATCATTTGTGGATCACACACAGTCATGCTTTAGAATTCTTTTTCTAAAGCTATGAGAATGTACTTGAGGGAAGAACATGCTCACTGGCAATATTCTACTGTACTCTGAAACATACTCTAGAGTCAATGTCTAAAACAGGAAACAGGTACAAACAAATGAAAGAACCTGCTGTATTAGTAGGCAGCAAAGCAAGTGTAGCTTTATAACATATAAATCTGCCTTTGAGGCTGGGCACGGTGGCTCACGCCTGTAATCCCAGCACTTTGGGAGGCTGAGGCGGGCGGATCACCTGAGGTCGGGAGTTCAAGACCAGCCTGACCAACATGGTGAAACCCCATCTCTACTAAAAATACAAAATTAGCTGGGTGTGGTGGCGCATGCCTGTAATCTCAGCTACTTGGGAGGCTGAGGCAGGAGAATCGCTTGAACCCGGGAGGTGGAGGTTGCAGCGAGCTGAGATCATGCCATTGCACTTCAGCCTGGGAAACAAGAGTGAAACTCTGTCTCAAAAAACAAAACAAAACAAAACAAAAACCTGCCTTTGAGATAGTAATATTTTTAAATATAATTGGGAGTGAGTTAATATCTGAGCTTCTCTGATAATTCGTGCTTTATCCTTTAAAATGACCCAGAAAATCAAAATCAAATAATTGAATTTCCAGAGGATGTGACCTGGCACATAAGCTGAGCTCAATTCACATGAAATAATTAGTGCAAGTAATTTGTAATGATAATAATATATGCAAAATAATTTATATAGGATTACTCACTATAAACAGTGAACAGAAAGGAGACACTTGAGACAAGACAAAGCCGGTGGCTTCTCTCTACCTTTCAACCCTTTCCCCAAACACCAACCAATACAGGAGTAGCATAGAGCAGCGGCTGCAAACCTGTCTGCACATTAAAATCACCTGTGCATCTTCCACAATTCCACCACCCAAGCCCCACCCAGGCCAATGAAATCACAGTTGCTGAGTGTGAGATTCACGTCTCAGTGGTTTTGGAAGCTCCCAGACGCCAGTAGAGAGTGGTGATTAAGGTAAGGACAGCTGAGAGGTTCAGTCATACACCTGCCACTTATGCTGCAGGAGACCTGAGTCCTCCTCCATCCTCACCTGCCCCACTGCGTGTGAGTCACTCTGACATCTTGGGTAGGATTCATTAACACAGCATCCTGCTATGGGCACTGTATCATCATTCTTGTTCCTCACTCATAACTAATTTGTTAATGCAAATATTAAGGGGATGTTAATACAGTGAGTTACGGCCTTAGGGTTTCTCTTAAAAGTTACTCTCTCTTTAAACATTCACATCCCTTCCGCCTCTTAGAAGACATCCCCTACACCTGGCTTGGCTTTGCCGTCTCTTTTGCAAGCATATTTCTTCTGCATGTTGAACATTAAAAGTGAAGTCGGCCTTACCTCTACGATGCTTTTTAAATCTTGCACATAAGTCCTTTCGGTCTCCAGAATTTCCTGAACAACTCTATCCACATAGAGGAGCTTGGGGCTGGTGGCCGAGTCTGTGGTAGTCTTGGGTGTCCCGTTAGAGTCCACTTTCCACTGTGCCCTGGGCAGCCTTTCGCTGCCTTCGTCTGTGTTCTGCTGCCCGGCGGCGGGGTGGTCCCTCTGCAGCTCACTGCTGGAAAACGGCCTGGCCGGAATCAGCTCCAGTTTTATGGCCCCTACCTCCTTATCCTGGTTAAACAAGCCCAAGTGGCTATTTGAAACTAAGGTCATTCTGCTGCCGAAGGAACCATGGCTGTCGCGGGAAGAGGCCGAGGACGACGTGGAACCGAAGCTGACGGGTCGGTCACTATCAGAGAGCTCCATCGTCTTCAGTTCTTGAGGGCAGGAACACCTGGCTGTGGTCTTGGGATCTGGAACTTTGGTTACAGCTGATGGCACTTCAAGACGCAACTGGTGCCCATCTATATGCATTAAAGAAAATAAATAAAAAGGACAAGATAAGCAATTCTATCAAGCAGAGGGTTGAAAGGAAGTAAAAACCTGGCTCAAATAAATACAGTCAATAACAAGGTGTCCAATTATAGAAGGGAATACAAAGGTACCTGTTGGTGAAGCAAGATGCAAAATCAGTGTTCCCAAAGCATCACCTGGGTGCCTGTTAGAAATGCACAGTCTCGGGCTCTGACCTCGACCTGCTGAACTTGAATCTGCACTTTAATAAGATCCCAGAATGACTTATAAGCATTAAAGTTTGAGAAACACTAGCCCTGTTGTCTCAAAAGTGTGACCACCTGGAATGACTCTTATGCAAATTAGTCTAGATTCACTAAATTAAAGACTCAGCGGTCAGGACACCAGGAATCGATCACTTTAACAAGCACCACAAGTGGTTCTTATGAACTTAAAAGGGACCCAATGTGACTCCTATGGAATTTTGAAAAACCTTGTTCTAGATTTTAAGTATTTCACCATAATTCCACAAAATTTTAGGCTAGCATCCTGGAGCCACCACTAGTTGATTTAAATAATGCTGGCAACTTTACATTTCACTTGCATACAGCATTAAAGAAAGTGTCACATAGCCAACAATTTTCTAGTACTAGGCAAGAAAAAGATACAGTCATACACAGCATAATGATGTTTTGGTCAACAATGAACTGCAGGCTGGGCACGGTGGCTCACGCCTGTAAATCCCAGCACTTTGGGAGGCTGGGAGGGGGGGAAATCACTTGAGGCCAGGAGTTTGAGACCAGTCTGGCCAACATGCCAAAACCCTGTCGCTACTAAATAATACAAAAATTAGCTAACCGGGAAGCTGAGGCACGAGAATTGCTTGAACCCGGGAGGCAGATGTTGCAGTGAGCCGAGATCCTGCCACTGAACTCCAGCCTGGGCGACAGAGCGAGACTCTGTCTCAAAACAAAACAACAAACTGTGTATATGGCAGTGGTCAGAGCAATCTGCCGTACCATCCAGCCTAGATGTGTCAAGGGCTATGCCATATAGGTTTGTGAGAGTATGCTCTGTGATGTTCATACAATGATGAAGTTGCCCGACAACGCGTCTCAGAATGTACCCCCATGCTGAAGTGATGCATGACTGTATTAAGACTCACACCCCACTGAAAACTTATCCTCTTACCACAGCACTTCTCCAGATCACTTCTTAAAAACTGGCATTCTATTTGTGGCACATATGGAGTTATGATACTACTAGAGAGTATGTTTGATTAACTACAACACTCCACAAGTACAGTTATAAAATCATGTAATTATATGACGAATCTAGGAACTAAATTATGAGAACAATTATGAGAAAACGGTGCCATCTTGTTTAGAAAAGGGCAAAAGGAAAAACTGTCTGCAGTCAAAAGGTCATGTAATGGTGAAACCCCGTCTCAACTAAAAAAATACAAAAAAATTAGCCAGGCCTGGTGGTGGGCGCCTGTAGTCCCAGCTACTAGGGAGGCTGAGATAGGAAAATGGTGAGAACCCGGGAGGCAGAGTTTGCTGTGAGCCGAGATCACGCTACTGCACTCCAGCCTGGGTGACAGAGCAAGACTCCTCTCAAAAAAAAAAAAAAAGTCACTTAATACCCACAACATTTAAATATGATGTTAGGCCCCAAAAGGACCCACATGAAAATTAAACATTCAGAAGCTATTTGGGTAAAACACTCAAAATTCCAATCTTCCTCATTTCTAAGGCAGGGTCAACATTTCTCCCTCAAATAATGAGATTCCACGTCTCATTATTTCATAGAGAAATTTTGTTTATAGAAACAAAATGTCTTGTGATATAGAATGTGATTAATAAAGAAATTTGCTTCATTTTGCTAGGTTACCTTACCACAAAAACATGCTTATAGGTTTTACTAGAAAAATGGAAGAGGGAAACTTATGTTTGGAAGGTTACAATGTGACAAACACAGTAAAAAGGATACATAGTAATGATCATTTTTCAACAGTAATGGAAATTTGGTTTGATTCGATAATAAAGATCACTAAACAGTTGGTACTAATATTTTTAGAATATAAAGTATCCATCAAGTCTCTCCTTCAATGTAGTTTCTAGATAGTTTATATTCATGACAAGTATTAGTACAAACTTACCATGCAAATATTAAAGTTATGAATAAAAAATGAAGGAACTAATTCCGAGTCAAGAAGGAGTGGTAAGACATGTAGGAAATGAGCAGTTTATCTGCGAAATCACTACCATATGCTAGAGTTTGCCACAAATTTTTAATGCTTTTGCAATATTCTTTCTGCTTGTTCTATAACAATTTTACGACCTATAAAACATGAATTGGTTATAGTAGTTAAAATGCACTTGACCTAGAAAGCCTGATCCAACTTGAGTGTGGCAAAAATCCAAGCAGCAGCCATGCATTTAGGTATGCGTGCAGCAAAGGACGCTTGCTCACGTTTGGGACTGGTGTTGAGAAAGTCAAGGGCAGTCTAAAGTAGAGGCAGACACAACAATGTTTTCTTTCTATTCACATCCACTATAACCAGGACCATCAGGCTGATCTCACTGTAGGAAATGGGCACTCACTTGGGAAGTATCTGAGGATACTTTGGGAAACCAAGGGTCCAATGAGGCTATGATTTGGGACTAAACATAAGTTGGATATATATATATTTTTTGAGATGGAGTTTTGTGCTTGTCACCCAGGCTGGAGTGCAATGGCATGATCTCAGCTCACTGCAACCTCTGCTTCCCTGGTTCAAGCAATTCTCCTGCCTCAGTCTCCCTAGTAGCTGGAATTACAGGCATGTGCCACCATGCCCAGATAATTTTTATATTTTTAGAAGAGATGGGGTTTCACCATGTTGGCCAGGCTGGTCTCAAACTCCTGACTGCAGATGATCCACCTGCCTTGGCCTCCCAAAGTGCTGGGATTACAGGTGTGAGCCACCACGCCCGGCCAAGTTGGATATACTCTATAACAGGGGTGCGGTACTTGTCCATGGCCTGTCAGAAACCAAGCAGCACAGCAGGAGGTGAACAGTGGGCAAATGAGCATTGCTGCCTGAGCTCCTGTCAGATCAGCAGAAGCATTAGATTCTCATAGGAGTGTGGGCCCTATTGCGACCTATGCATGCCAGGGATCTAGGTTGCACGCTCCTTATGAGAATCTAATTCCTGATGATCTGAGGTGGAACTGTTTCATCCTGAAAGCATCCCCACTCCCCTACCCCCACCAACTCAACCCACCCTTCATCCCTCGAAAAACTGTCTTCCATGAAACCAGTCCCTGGTGTCAAAAAAGTTGAAAGGCCAAGACATCTGGAAAGGTCTACCCCCCACAGATCTGTACATACTGTCTCCAGGGCAAGTTCTGATTTTCTAACCGGAGAAGAATCAATCTCTCCAGAATAGAAAACTGTCTTTCACACAGTTACAAAACTCTTGGCACTATATTCATGATCAGGACTAGTGAAAAGTGGACATAACAGAGAGACACATTATTTTCTTATCATCATTTCTTTTCTCTACTTACTTTCACTTTAAATTAGATACCCAATATTGGGACAGAAGGATTAAAGAGCAATAAAAGCTGCTTTTAGAGGACCCCAGGTTGGACTGCTAGAAATGATAATGTCTTTAGAAATACTTTCAAAGGTGGGAAAGAGTGGGATGTAAAACGTAGATCAATAGGGACCCCTTCATGGATAGATCTTAAATAGCAGCATAGATTGGGCACCGCTGCGGGGACAGCTTCAAATGTTCCAATGCCAGTCCATGTACAGGCCTGGCTGCCAACCAGGCACTTTCTAAAATAGACCATTTTAGAAGTTTGGTGTCCATAGTATTTAGCCAAGCTTACCACCCCAAACTAAAGACCTTCCAAAATTCCCAATGACAGAAGTGAAACATTTAAAGTCAGGTCATATAATGGCATGTAATATGAGACCGCACTTGCTAATGGCTAACATTTTTTATGTTGATTCATTGCTTATAAGATAATTATAGTTTCCTCACGTAGGAAAATACACCTCTTAAAAACTGTCTAGTCTTGTTCTCACTTTCCTCAAAATAATTTAAGATTTCCACCCTGTCTGGCCTATTCTAATGCAACTCACCAATTATTAATATTTATCTCTAGAGCTGTGTTGCTCCACACAGTAGCCAGTGGCCACATGTGGCTACTGAGAACTTGAAACGCAGCCAGGCTGGGCACAGTGGCTCATGCCTGTAATTTCAGCACTTTGGGAGGCTGAAGCAGGCAGATCACTTGAGCTCAGGAGTTCGAGACTAGCCTGGGCAACCTACTAAAACCCCACCTCAAATACAGAAAATAAAAAAAATTAGCCAGGTGCGGTGGCACATGCCTGTAGACCCAGCTACTTGGAGTCACGGCTGCAGTAAGCCATGATCGTGCCACTGCACTCCAGCCTAGGTGGCAAAGTGAGACCTTGACTCAAAATAAATAAATAAATAAACAAACACAGTCAGTCTGAATTGAGATGTAAGATACACACCAGATTTCAGTAACTTAGTATGAAACTAAAAACATGAAATAAAATACCTCATTAATAATTTTTATATTTGTGTATTGAAATAGTAATTTGGATTAGGTTAAATAAAACGTCTCATTGAAATTATTTTCACTGGTTTCATTTTACTTTTTTTTTCTTTTTTGAGATAGAGTTTTGCTCTTGTTGCCCAGGCTGGAGTGAAGTTGCGCAATCTCGGCTCAATGCGACCTCCACCTCCTGGGTTCAAGCAATTCTCCTGCTTCAGCCTCCCGAGTAGCTGGGATTACAGGCGCCCGCCACCATGCCTGGCTAATTTTAGTACTTTTAGTAGAGACGGGGTTTCACCATGTTGGCCAGGCTGGTCTCGAACTCCTGACATTGTGATCTACCCACCTCGGCCTCCCAAAGTGCTGGGATTACAGGTGTGAGCCACTGCACCTGGTCTACTTTCTTATTTTAAATTTATTCTTATTTTTATTTTTTGAAACAGAGTCTCACTCTGTCACCCAGGCTGGAGTGCAGTGGCACAATCATGGCTCACTCCTGGGTTCAAGCCATCCTCCCACCTCAGCCTCCCAAGTAGCTGGGACCACGCCACCATACCAAGCTAATTTTTATTTTTAAGTTTTGTAGAGATGAAGTCTTTCTATGTAGCCCAGGCTGGTCTTCAACTCCTAGGTTAAAGTGATCCTCCCATCTTGGTCTCCCAAAGTGCTGAGATTACAGGTGTAAGCCACTACCCCGGCATCATTTTACTTTTTTATATGGTGGCTACTAGAAAATAAAAAATTACATATGTAGTTCATATATATTTTAGTCAGACAATGCTGATCTAGAAGTCTTTGATATAATTTCATTATTCTTGAAGGTTTAAATTTACCTCTTTATCAATCTTTGCTCAAATAGTGAATGCAGAGATACATACAACTCAAAGTTTGCATTTTTGTTTTTTATTCCACTTATTAATGCACAATATTATTAAAAATTAGCAAAAATAGAGTTGGGAGGTCATCTTTGTGTAGCAGATATTAGGCTAACTGATTTTCCACGACAAACTGAAACATCCAGATAAAAAACTATAGAGCAAGAAAGCTTTTTTGTTTGCCTTGAGTGAAAGATGTTACCATTTGGGTGAGCTGCTGCTTTTCTTCTCATAACTTCTGTCTATTCCAAAATCCCAAACACATGGCTAATAATGTAAGAATTTCTGAGAACTCCAGCCAAACCTTGCTAATGGCTTATATGAGGTATATCTTTTGACCCTAAGACAAGCAGGTTCCACCCACTTAGAGGATTGTGATCAATCTCACCCTTCGTAAACCTGGAGGTGGTGGGGGTGGAAGTACCCACAGAGGAACCTTAGAGACTTACTGAGTCTCACAATGAGAAGCACTGGTTAGCCTAAAAGCCATCCAGATACGATACTCTTTTTCTGTGTGCCATCCTCAATAAAAGGAAAAGATGCCCAGACAGCTTCTATGTAGCTAGGCTTTCATACATTTTACTTCAAGACAAATCCCTCTAATTTTTTCTAGGTGAAAAAACTGGAATTCCAGGGTTTTTCTTTCTTTGCTCTTCCAACTTCCATTATTTTAATTGCTCTCTTTTGGAAAATCACTGCCAGAATCAAAAGCAATGCTTCTTGGCTCTGGTTTCTTAGGCTGATTTAGGTTTCATGCAGAACGTTCCATGGCTTCCTATGACCATATTTACACGGAGAAGGGGGGACATTTGACGGGTCCTACAGCCTACAACTCCCAAGGAGAAACTTAGGAGGCAGGACAGAAATCCTACTCACAGCAGGGACTGAGGGGTGATCAGGGTTTCCAAATTCTGCTCATTGCTATTCTAGACAACAAATACCTAGTCTGAGTTCCTTGGCAGGACAACCATGGAAATCAAGAGAATGTGTTGTGTTCAGTACCAACGAGTAGCTGAAATTATGCAGTTCCTTATTACACCTCCTGTGAATTACTCAAAGAGGGTAGGCCACAGAAAGACTAAAGTATACAGAAATAGTTACTCTGTCAGCTAGTGATGTTCATTTAATATACAGCGCAGTTTTGTTAGAGCCTCAATGTTGTAAACATTTTTTAAAGCATTAAGTCAGTTGTTTAAGAGTCCAAGTTAAAAAATATACATTTATATATTTCAAAGATGACACTAGATATTTAGGGAACATCTTTTATTCCCCCACACCAATATGGATTTTCACTTCTTGGTTTTCTAAACTATCATACTTGATTCCTGTTGGGCCAGGACTATAATTCCTCATGTTCTCTAGTGTTCAGCATGTTCAATTCAGGGAACATGATTTTCATATTTATTTGTAGTTATTTGGTGATGAAGAACCAAGGAGTAAAAAAAAAAAAATCTTGTTACCATGTTAATTTCTTAGTTTTATCATGTAAATTTCTTAGTTTTTAACCAAGGTACTACAATTACACAAGATGTTAATGTTAGGGCAAGCTGGATGAAAGACATATGGGAACTTTGCACTGTCTTTGTAACTTTTTTGTACACTTAAAAAATTTTCAAAATAAATAGCTCAAAAATGTTTTCAATTAAAAAATGTATTTTACTGAGGTATGATTAAATACAAAAAGTTATACGTATTTAATGTATAAAACTTGAATTTGGAGATAAGTATACACGTGAAACTATCACCACAATCTATGTCATGAACATAGTCATCACCTCCAAAAGTTTTCTTATGCCTCTTTATTATTATTAAACATTTTATAATAACAACACTTAAGATCTACCTCCTTAGCAGTATTTTAACTACACGATATAGTATTGTTAGCTATAGGCACTATGCTGTGCAGATTTCTTGGACTTACTCATCTTGCAGAGCTGAAAATTTGTATCCTTTCATGATTACCTCCCTGTTTCTCCCTCTCCCTACTCCCTGGCAAGCACCACTCTAGTCTTTTCTTGTATGAGTTTGATTATTTTAGATTCTTCCTAAGAGTGGTGTCATGTAGCATTTGCCCTTCTATGTCCAGCTCATTTCATTTAGCACAATAGACTCCAGGTTCATCCATGCTGTCACAAGTGGCAGGATTTCCTTCTTTTTTTTTTTTATGGTCAGATAATTTTCCCATTATGTGTATGTGCCACATGTTCTTATGTCACATGCAAAAAGAATTAAAATGAATCCTTATCTTATACTCTACACAAAAATAAACTCAAAATACATTCAGACCTAAAAATACAACCAGAAACCATAAAGCCTCTAAGAAAAAAAAAAAAAAAGAAAAAACCTAGGGGAGAAAAGCTTCATGACATTGGTCTTGGCAATGAGTTTTTGGATACGCCACCAAAAGCACAGGCAACAATAGCAAAAAGCAAAAACAGACTAGTGAGGCTATATCAAACCAGAAAGTTTCTGCACAGCAAAGGAAATCATCAGCTAAGCAAGGAGATAACTTACAGAATGGGATAAAATATTTGCAAACCATGCATCCAACAAGGCATTAAAGCACATATTTGTACAAGAAGATCAAGAATGAGAAAGGTATTTTGCAAAAATATTTTCATTCAAACAGGAGGTGAAGGGTTGAACAAAGAGGAACAAAGATTCCTTCAAGCTGTAAAGTCAGATACGAAATACTCAGATAATTTACCGATTGATTCCTATATTAATTGCTATGGTATGAATATCTGTGCCCTTCTCAAAATTCGTATGTTGAAACTTACTCACCAAGGTGATGGTATTGGTGGGGGGGGGAGCTGTTGGGAGATGATTAGGTCATGAGGGCTCTACCCTCATGAATGAGATTAGTGCCCTTATAAAAGAGGACAGAGGGAGCTTGTTTGCTCCTTCTGCCATGTGAGAACACACAGGAGGCACCATATAGGAGGAACAGGCCCTCACCAGATCCACAATCTGTTGGCGCCTTGATCTTGAACTTCCCACTCTCTAGAACTGTGAGCAATCAATTTCTGTTCCTTGTACGTTACCCAGTTTAAGCTATTTTGTTACAGTAGCACAAATGAACTAAGACACTAGTCAATGGAAACTAAGAGGTATAATGGCTACCTCAGTTGAGTAGGGATTAAGCAGCTACCTAAGGCAGCTAATGCATTAGATAAATTGCCTTAGCTAAGGGGTGCCTCTGGACCAGTCTAGTGAAAAAGAACCTAAAAAAATTCCCTAGGCCAGGCGCAGTGGCTTATGCCTATAATCCTGGCACTTTGGAAGGCAGAGGCAGGTGAATCACCTGAGGTCAGGAGTTCGAGACCAGCCTGGCCAACATGATGAAACCCCCATCTCTGCTAAAAATACAAAAATTAGTCAGGCATGGTGGCAGGTGCATATAATCCCAGCTACTCGGGAGGCTGAGGCAGAAGAATCACTTGAACCTGGGGAGTGGAGGTTGCAGTGAGCCGAGATCGCACCACTTCACTCCAGCCTGGGTGACAGAGTGAAACTCCATCTCAATTTAAAAAAAAAAAAAAAAAGGAATTCCCTAAGGTCTTTTTATGCAAATGCAGCTGTTTTTACTCTTGTTGTATGCTTTTTTTGTGTGTGTGGTGACTTACTGTGGGGGATGAAGGAAATTATTTGGGGCACTCTAAACCATCCATTATGTCACCACTTAGAGAGGGACTGTTAGCTGTCTACCAAAATCCACTCTACCCTTTTCTTTAGTGATAGAGTTTTCACTAAGCACATTTCCCAGCCTCCTCTGCCTTTAGATATTGGCCATGTGGTCAAGTTCTCCCCAGAAGAAATGATATATGCCCGTTTGGGGGTCTATTTCTCAAGACATTAGATTTTATTAGTCCACATTCTTTCCTCGTCATGCTGGAACCCAGATGTGGCAGAATCCTTGCCTCCACTCTAAGAAGGATACTAGTGCCCTAGGGTATAGCAGGGCCCAAAGACAGGCAAAACCTTGCAGTCACTGGTGCTAGACATGAAATCTGGTTATCCTGATTCTTCCACACTAGAGAAAACACATGAGGAGACCGCGATGACATGCAGAGGGATGCCCAAGGAACCCCGGCTGTTGCAGCCCCTGCTGTGAGTGTTTCCAGCCAAGACATTGGACATGTGGATGAGAAGCCTTTCAGATGACCCCAGCCCTGTCATGTCTGAGTGCAACTTCATGACAGTCCCCAAGTCAGAATCACCTAGCATAGCCTTTCCTGAATTCTTGCATCACAGAAACCTTGAGCAATTATAAATGTTTGTTGTTTCAAGCCAGTAGGTTTCGGGGTGATTGGTTAGGCAATATGAGATAACTCAAACAGTCTCTATTATAACAGATGAGTCTTATTATGATACAGCTGCTACAATTCCATGTCAAAATCACCCTTAAAAAGCCCCCAAAACCAACCTCAGTGGTCTTTCATGTGTCTCATTACTTTTCGAAAACTGTATAGATGGGGAAAAAGAAAAGCAGAGATTACATACCATCATGCTCAAAGTTGAACTATGAATCAGAGACTATACTTTCTAACTTCTAGTCCATCCTTCCTTGTACTCATAAAATAGCAGGGTAGAAAAGGAACTTAGAGATCAGGAAATGAAGGACTCAACATAAGCTGCTTGTCTAAAGCACATGGTACCATATGCCAAAAGGGACTACCCAGTGTGTGGCTATGTGTGCACAGAAATACATATATCCACAACCCTCTGTATAAACACATTTCAGAGAACCAACCAGAAATTAAACTATGTCCTAATACTCCCTTTTGGTCAGAAGATTTCCATGTTTGCCCTGGCTCTGTACCCTCCAGGTTTATACTGATCTTTGCAGCTCTAGTTTCCTTGTATGTGAGGCAGCTGGATTAGGTGACTTCCCCAAGTCTCATCCAACCTTTGGGCCATGACTCCAATCCTGAAAACCCAGCAAACCACTGGCTGTCACAACTGCATGGCCTCTTCCCAGCTGGAGGCACAGCACAAGCAGTGACCCCCAATAGCAGTTTCTTCTACATCCTACGAATGCCAGGTCTTGGATGATGAAAAACTGTATCACTGAGTTTTTTAAAGGCTAAAAAAATCTCTATTTTTACTTTAGATTAAATAATAATCTGTGCTCCAGCTTTGCTTTGAATAGTACCTTCCTGTTAGTGTAAAATTATCAGTCTCAAGGCAGTAACTAAACAATGATGGTAATATACACAAGCTCCATCTGTATGGAACACACTCAGTTCCAAAACATCCCTGCACAGCTGGGAGGGAGGCACCAAGAGAAACCACATTTTCTTAAAGAAAAAGGAGGAGGAAGAAAAGGCCAATTCCAAGTGACTAACAATAGCACTCCGAACAAATAAATCCATCCATGAAGTACATTAGACATGTTCTTTTAAAAAAGGAGGAAAAGGCAGGGCGCAGTGGCTCACGCCTGTAATCCCAGCACTTTGGGAGCCCAAGGCGGGTGGATCACAAGGTCAGGAGTTTGAGACCAGCCTAGCTAACATGGTGAAACCCCGTCTCTACTAAAAATACAAAAATTAGCCGGGCGTGGTGGCGGGCACCTGTAATCCCAGCTGTTCGGGAAGCTGAGGCAGGAGAACCGCTTGAACCCAGGAGGTGGAGGTTGCAGTGAGCCGAGATCGTGCCATTGCACTCCAGCCCGGGGGACAGAGCGAAACTCAGTCTCAAAAAAAAAAAAAGGAGGCAGAGAAATTAAAGTGCCTAGTAACAGAGGTCCAAGTGAATAAAGCCATCTAGAAGGTATAATGTAAAATGATTAAATGTCATGTCTTTAAAAGTATAGAAAATGGTCATAATATACAATGAGTAAAATGGGTAGTTTAAAAAACATATAATACGATCCTAATTTTAAATTTAAAATGCCACTTCTTTATTGTCTACATTAGAAATAGATTGAAGAAATATATAATAAAATGTTAACATTGGTTTTACTGAGTAGAATGAATAATTTTGTTCCTTTCGTATTTATCTGTAAATATCTCTTTTCTTCAATAGGTGTATTCCTTTTATAACCTGAAAAAATTATTTAAGGCAATTAAAATCACAATGTCAATTGGTGTCAGATATCTAAATATTTTAAATTAAATAATTTTCATATTCAATATGTGATTAAGGAATGCCTTATATATCTTTCAAAAATGTATCATTAAATTCAAATAAGAAAGCCAAATGAAATCAGATTCCAATGGACAACAGTATTGAATACAATCCACGCCTCCTTTGCCCCAATCATTGTTCCTCACAAAAGTATTTCCTACCAAGAAACACTCAAAATGGAAACTGCATTTTCTTAGGCAACTTTGGTTGCCACTAGACTTAGACTAAATTTCATCACTGCAGTTGCTAAGCATACATTTGCAAACATTTATTTGGTTCCTCCAACTTTGACTGCATATGAACCTCAAAAAGAAAGCATATTAAAATGCTGGGCATTCGACGCGTGACCACTGAGGATTTCAGAGTTCTCCCCACAGTCAGAAACATCAGCTCTCTAGATATTTCAGCTTCACTTTAAGGAAAGAGCAAAATCAAATGAAACTAAGACAAAACCTATTTGAGACAGGCTGCAGTTCAGACGGGAGGGGGAGAAAAAATCATCTTCTAGACTTCAGGCTATCCCATTTGTAACAGAAGAGTTTTCCTTGATCCAGCCAAGCTTTCGTCCCTGCACACTTGTGAAGAAAGCCCCCCCCCGCCCGCCACCCTTTCTCACCTCGGTGGACCTCTCTGGCTGCTCCCAGAGGGAAGGAGCGTTTGTGCCCGCATCCTTTCTTCGGGGACACTCACATTAGCACCTACCTCTGCTCCACTCAGGCTTAAGCACATCGTCTGCCTTCAGCTGATGCGGTGACTTCAGTCAGGTAAAAGAAACAGCCTTTGCTAGTCTGTGCAGCGCCTTCCGTAGAAATATTGCATGAGTCAGCTTTTATCTCCCAAACCCAACACACAAAGGCTTTACAAAAACCTGATTTGCAACTTTCTCACTGCCTTTTTCCCCCTAGTGTGCAGACCACAGACTTCAGCATCACTAAGAGCCTTAAATGAAACATGACATCATTCAATTGAGAAACAGGACAATGGACACCACTGTGGGTAACTTGAAAATGCACACTTCACTGAGCAACACCCTACCACTTCCATTCTTTTGTGAACATCAAATACAACCCACACTCGCCCGAAGCTGCTGGGCTTCACCTTCCTGGCTCTGGCCACGGTTCTCATTAAACTCTAGAAAATAAGCAAGATCTTTGGAACTCTGATATTTTTAAGTTCACTTCCTGAAGCATGGGCTTGTTTCAAAGTAAAGGGACATATGTTTAACTTTCAAAGTAAACGGACACATCTTTAAACTGAAGTTTTAAAATGCAGGTTGTGGTGGGGGTGGGGTGGTGAATAACAACCAGTGGGAAACAGTTTGGATAATTAGTTTCTGTTAACAAGACACTTAATAGAACTTTAGGTGAACAAAAAGTTTAAGGAGAAAACATTTAAGGCCGACATTTAAAAAACCTATCTGAAGACAAATACCTAAAATTGACATGCACACGCCATTTCTTTGGAGAAGAGTTAAGTTCTGTGATTTTATATTCATAAATACTAAGTAGTAAAGACAGAATGATCTAGTATTCCTACAACACTTTAGTGAGACCTTCTAATTATTTTGGGTTTTTGATTTCTCTAAGACCACCGGTCCTTCTGAAAATGCTATATCTATTTTTACAGAAACATTCAGAAGGCGTATATTTGGGCAAGATCTTGAGTTCTTTAAATGAAGGTCTCCAGAAGTACAAAAATGCTATTGAAAACTGATACCAGCCGGGCTCAGTGGCTCAAGCTTGTAATCCCAGCACTTTGGGAGGCCGAGACGGGCGGATCACGAGGTCAGGAGATTGAGACCATCCAGGCTAACACCGTGAAACCCCGTCTATACTAAAAAATACAAAAAACTAGCCAGGTGAGGTGGTGGGCGCCTGTAGTCCCAGCTACT
>NW_012115389.1:4220350-4237472 GCF_000951035.1 Colobus angolensis palliatus
GCTACTAGGGAGGCTGAGGCAGGAGAATGACGTGAACCCAGGAGGTGGAGCTTGCAGTGAGCCGAGATCCGGCCACTGCACTCCAGCCTGGGTGACAGAGTGAGACTCTATCTCGGAAAAAAAAAAAAAAAAAAGAAAACTGATACCACTGCACTGTGGAACTACAATTCAAAATATGGATTATGTCCTTGCATAGACATCTAAAACTGAACTATATCAAAGGATTAAAATCCTTTAAATAGAAGTTCCATTTAAAGCATTCATTTGTGGTTATGGAAAACACCATTAGCAGATCATCCTTAATATAGCTATTTCTATCATGCCTATTAAGTGATTTTAAACTAACAATATAATAGGATAATTTGTTTTAATGCTGATTTCCTTTCAAATCAGGCTGAACATACACATGGCTATTTAAATAAGTGATTTTTAAAGGAAATAGTTCGGAATTTCTCACCCACAAAATTCACCGGTTTGATGGAAATTAGTAAATTCAGGATGCTGAGAAGGCAGTGTGAGAGGAAGGGTCCTCCCTGGGCTGTAGAGACTCTTCATCCTCTATTCTGGCCTCCACAGCAACCCCTTTGGCCTCCCAAATCATGTCTGTCTCCCATACCAGTTCCTAAGCTGGGCTCTTCCTTTCTGCTCAACGAAGAGCCAGCTCAGATCAAGCTCCCATTCTATCTGCTACAACCACTCTAACCCACCGCTCTTTCCATTAGTTTAACAGCTGTTTATTACACTTAGAGTAAGGCTCATGTGGTCTCGTATTTAATTGTTTTCTAAGTGTCTCTCTCCTACCCTGCATGGTGGCTGTTGGGGGCAGGGAACCTTCCTATACCATAGATTTGATATTCTTGAGGCAGATACGAAGATCTAAACTCTTAGATGGGATAAAATACGCAGAGGCTCTAGGCTTCCTAATGACTCATCCATTGTGCATGGCCTCAGATCACAACACAGCTACTTTTAACTTCCAATAAAATTACATTGTACTTGGATTTTTTTTTTTTTTACTTTTTGCCAAGAAACATGTTTCTAAAATGCTATTTCTGAGAGATGCCACGTATGTTACACGTAAACAAAAACAGCAAAGTTGCTGTGTGTGGATGGTAGACAGTTTACTAAGCTTACGCACCAGAAAAGTGACAGTCCTGAAGGACAGCTTTAAAGTGACAGTGGGGGCCATATTCGGTCCTACAGGACAGTCATTTATTAGTTCGTCCATGGTTTCTGCTTTAGCAAAATCATCAACTTGTGTAAGTAAAGACCTCTCTTATAACTGGCAAATAAGTGAAACCACCTATGCTTGCATCTACAAATATCAAAGATTTAAAGTATGTTGAATTTCATTTTTTAAATAATAAGCTTTTTCAGAGCAGGGGATACACACACACACACAAACACATTTTTTTTTTTCCTTAATATTTATCCTAGTACCAAGCATTTGCTTGAATAAATTAACCAATGGATAGCGCATGAGGCCTGGGAGGGATAACACATTCACATACTAGCAGGAAGGAAAAGAAAAGGGAAGAAGGCCCAGGCAGGAGGCCGAGGCAGGTAGATCATGAGGTCAGGAGTTCGGGACTAGCCTGTCCAACATGATGAAACCCCGTCTCTACTAAAAATACAAAAATTAGCCAGATGTGGTGGTGCATACCTGTATTCCCAGCTACTTGGGAGGCTGAAGTAGGAGAATCACTTGAACCAGGTAGGCAGAAGTTGTAGTGAGCTAAGATCACGCCTCTGCACTCCAGCCTGGGTGACAGAGTGAGACTCTGTCTCAAAAAAAAAAAAGAAAAGGGAAGAAACGCCTCCATTTATTGAGCAACAGTCCAGGTTCTTTCACACCTGAGAGCAGAGGCGCCTTCTACACTTCAGTATTTTCTTAAAACCCTGGTTTCTCCCCATTCAGCTCTGCAGTGGTTCTGCGTTCCAGTGCTCCCCACCACATATTCCACACACTGGACACACTGAACTGTTAACAATTCTTGGAGGTGTGCTGCTGGTTTGCCACTAGACTTTTGTTCATGCAGGGAAAATGAACAATCTTAAGACACACAAAAGACACAGATGCTGGTATCCTTACTACTTTTTGCTGTATAATTTATTTGCCAATACTAACACTGGGTGAAAAGATTATTTTTGCTCAGCAAAATTTAATTTTTTAATTAATTTATTTTTTCGAGACGGAATCTCCCTCTGTCACCCAACCTGGAGTGCAGTGTCACTATCTCAGCCCACTGCAACCTCTGCCTCCCAGGTTCAAGTGATCCTCCCACCTCAGCCTCCTGAGTAGCTGGAACTACAGGCATGCACCACCACGCCCAGCTAATTTTTTTGTATTTTTAGTAGAGACAGGGTTTCCCCATATTGACAAGGTGGGTCTCGAACTCCTGACCTCAGGTGATCTGCCCACCTCGGCCTCCCAAAGTGCTGGGATTACAGGTGTGAGCCACTGTGCCTAGCCCCAAATTTCTTTTTAAATGATAGAGTGGCCACAGATAAAATGCACATGCATGCCTTGTTAGGTGATAAAGATAACCTTGCTGGAAAGCAGCTTTGTTTACTCCCTGCAAGCCCGGGTTACACAACCGGGAAGTTCACATTCCATTCCCAGTGTCCCCACCTGCAGTAGAGAATCAAGGCACAGAAGAGCAGCACCCACAGGATGTAACTATAGCAACCAGAACACAAACCAGCCATCAAGGAGGTGCAAGTGGCCTTGTGGCCTAATTGGAGGAAGACCAGAAAGTCCCCTCCACATAAAAAAATCCCTTCCCAGGCTGGGTGTGGGGGGGGTCACATCTGTAATTTCAGCACTTTGGGAGGCTGAGACGGAAGGAAGGATCACTTGTGGCCAGGAGTTCGAAACCAGAGTGAGCAACTTAATGAGAATCCATCTCTACAAAAAAGACAAAATTTAGGCCAGGCCTGGTGGCTCATAATCCCAGCACTTTGGGAGGCTGAGGCGGGTGGATTACTTGAGGTCAGGAGTTCAAGACCAGCCTACCCAACATGGTAAAACTCAGAATGTACTAAAAAAAAAATACAAAAATTAGCCAGGTGTGGTGGCACGTGTCTGTAGTTCCAGCTACTTGGGAGGCTGAGGCAGGGGAATCATGTGAACCTGGGAGGCAGAGGCTGCAGTGAGCCAAGACTGCGCAACTGCACTCCAGCCTGGGCAACAGAGTAAGAGTCTGTCTTAAAAAAAATCAATCAATCAATAAATACAAAACTTAGCTGGGCAGGGTGGTGTATGTCCATAGTACCAGTTACTTGGGAGGATGAGGTGGGAGGAAGAGGTGGGAGGATGAGGTGGGAGGATGACTTGAGCCCAGGAGTTTGAGACTGCAGTGAGCTAGGATCGCACCACTGCACTCCAGCCTGGGCAACAGAGCAAGAGCCTGTCTCAAACAAACAAACAAAAAAAATCCCTTCCCAGAAGTCTGTCATAGGGTCTGGAATTCCACATCTTTTGGGTTTAAGGTAAAAGTTGTCAGTTAAAACCCTAATCTCCCCTGGGAAGGGCGATGGAGTCGCTGCCACAGTACTGTGAATTAGCTTCATCATCCTTCCAAGGTTTTCTGGGAATGAGACCACAATGGGGCTGTCTAGGAGGGCTGGGGTGGGGATGAGGGCAGGAAGCACAGACAACACACACATCTAGGGACTCAGCAAGGCCTGAGCTAGTTGAGGCACTTTGCTGAACTGTGCAGCCAGGCAACAGCTCAAAAAGCTGGGCAAGAAAGGAGGAAAGGGCAGCCCAGAGACAGGAAGACGGACGGGCAAAGGCATGCAGACATTTTTAGGTTCAAGGAAATATTTTGCTTCATATAATCAACATTGGATAAGGCAGGTTTAGAAAATAATCTTAGACTTTCACATGCAAGGGTGCTAGAAGTGAGAAGGGGTATTTGAAAACAAAAATACTATTTTACACAAGGAGCGTAACAATTTAAGTCCTGGAGGAGGTGTGGCCTGCTTATCTTGTAATTTAAGAACTTGCCATTGTGGCACACTTTTCAAGGAAAATGGTAAAACCAACCATTTTTGGAAGCACAGGCCATTGACAAAAGACTCTTAATGTGTTTTTAGGCTATTAGAAGTTTTTTCTTTGAAAGAATAAGGCATGTGATCACATTTTCTATGAACACATCACAGCATAAATGTGAGGGGCTGGGCACGGTGGCTCACGCCTGTAATCCCAGCACTCTGGGAGGCCGAGGCAGGCAGATCACCTGAGGTCTGGAGTTCGAGACCAGTCTAATGGCAAAACCCTGCCTCTACTGAAAATACAAAAAAATTAGCTGGGCGTGGTGGTGCACGCCTCTAATCCCAGTTACTTGGGAGACTGAGGCAGGAGAATCACTTGAACTCAGGAGGCGGAGGTTGCAGTGAGCCCAGATTGCACCACTGCACTCCAGCCTGGGCCACAAAGCAAGATTTCATCTCAAAAAAAAAAAAAAAAAAAGTGATAAACATTAAAGTCAATTGCACGCCAAAAGATATCACACATCCATATTGAAGTCCCTTAGAAAAATACACTGACCTTCCCCCTGTGAATAAGAGCTAATGTACTAATACCATTCTGCATTGCAGCTGCTGTTATTTATTAAAAATCTATACACATTCTTCCAGACTGTCTACTCTAAACCCAGAAAATATCACCAACTACAAATTCTCCTTTGCTATTGTTATACAAACCAAATTACAGACTTTTTCTTTTTTTTTTTTTTGAGACACAGTCTCGCTCTGTCGCCCAGGCTGGAGTGCAGTGGCACGATCTCAGCTCATTGCAAGCTCCGCCTCCCGGGTTCACGCCATTCTCCTGCCTCAGCCTCCCGAGTAGCTGGGACTACAGGCGCCCGCCACCTCGCCCGGCTAGTTTTTCATATTTTTTAGTAGAGATGGGGTTTCACCATGTTAGCCAGGATGGTTTCGATCTCCTGACCTCGTGATCCGCCCATCTCAGCCTCCCAAAGTGCTGGGATTACAGGCTTGAGCCACCGTGCCTGGCAGACTTTTTCAAACAAAAAAAAGTTAACCCCTTTTTCTTAAAACAAATGATTTCTAAAGGACTTTTTTCAAAGTGAAATAATTTTAGTGACAAGTGAGTTTGTTTTTACAAATTTAAAAAATACCTGTCAGCAGGCCAGGTGTGGGGGCTCATGCCTGTACTTCTACCCCTTGGGGAGGTTGAGGTGGGTGGATCATTTGGGGCCGGGAGTTCAACACCAGCCTGGCCAACAGTCTCTACTAAAAACACAAAAAATTAGCTGGGCATGGTGGTGCATGCCTGTAGTCCCAGCTACTTGGGAGGCTGAGGTACGAGAATTGCTTGGACCTGGACGGTGGAGGTTGCAGTGAGCTGAGATAGCGCCACTGTACTCTAGCCTGGGTAAGAGAGTGAGACTATGTCTCAAAAAAAAAAAAATTCTGTCAGCAAAAGCCACAGGTCTAAAGCAGACAAAAACACTCAAGTATAGAAGAAATTAAGTGAAGCCATTTTTCGTTAGTCCTGGAGTACTGAATCTAACAATAGAAACCAAACTAGAAATACTAAATAGTTACCAGGACTTCAACCATCCAACTGAAAAGGTAGTTTCTCAGCCCCTACTGCACTAAATGTCAGTACTGAGACATGGTCCTAAGAATTTTAGAAAACAAATGAACAAATAAAGCCTATTACTCACCACACTGTTTTGCATGGCCTGCCTTTCCCTTGCAATCAAGTTATGATTTAACACCTCCATCGTCCTTTCAACAGTCGGCCATGACATGAACTGAGATGGCCTTGAAGGGCACACGTTCCAGACTCTAAAATCTTGCTGTTTCAAGCATTCCTCCCTGGGATCATTTTTCTGCTTCTATGACAATCGTTAGCTCAATTTGTCACTCAGTTCTTTGATTAGGATACTTGGTTTTTCTTTCCCAGAGACAATACAACCAAGTCTTAGTTATTTTTGAACAATTTTTAGATATCAAGCAAGCAAATATGTTGCAAAGAGCCTCTTGCTTTCAATAATCTATCAGTCCCATCTCTAAGGACACCATCGGAGGACTCGCTGTGCTCAGCACAATGAACTAATTATCCGTGGAAGAATGCAGTCGGCTTCCAGACACATTTTTCTCCAGGAGATAATACACATCTAATCCATTCATAAGTAAAGGCATTCAACACAATCTATACTTTTGAAACACTCTAAAAAATGCACTGGAAGAAAAGGCTTGGATGCTCTGTGAAATCTTACAGCAGAATGTATTTTCCAAAATACCAATTAAAACAAGATTATCTTATAGTTTCAGAGTAACAGTCATTGAGACTTACATCACCTTTATGGAGGCTTGCAAAGGAATTTCTCATCCTGGCAGAGGAGAGAGGCAAACTCCAGTTGCTAGCCTTTCCTCCTCTTTTCTGGACACAAACCCATAGCTGCAATGGAATGAAGGGGAGGGCTCAGCTGAACCTTGCCAACTGCCCCCTACCCCTTCCCATAGAACCAGGGGTGGTAGGTTGTGAGAGGCAATTCTCAAGAGCAGCAGTGGGGGGAATATAGCTTGCAGGGGATACACAGACAAGCTTCTGGGAGCAAACAGGAATCAATCTCTGAACTGGTTCAGACTCCCCCCACCCCCGCCCGACCTCCAGCAATTACCATCCTTGGAGTCATCACAATCGGTCTTCTTCCCCCACTCCTAGGGCTACGTTCAATGTGATAATAGTTGACAGCTTAACCTCTAAGACATAAGACCTGTGAGCAAATGATTTATCTCAGGGTAGCCTACATGCTTTCTAGAACTGAAAGGGGGTGGTTTGTGCTGATACTCACTTGGTCTCCTGCACCAAGTCATGGAAATAATCCCATTGACGGAGATACCTGTAAAGGCCAAATATAGATTCCACTCCAGGAAAGCAGAACTCACTTCTCTCTAAATGAGTTGAGATGATTTACTACTTTCCAGGATTCTTTTTTCAACTAAAGAAGGCAATGGAGTTCACTGACCTTAGTATATCAGTGTTACAATGGCCTTGAATACCCTCTGTTGCCATAAAGTTCTGACCTTTAGCTTTCAGAACTTCCAGGCACATGGCAACATCCTGCTGATCTTTCTTCCTTCACACCTTCTCTCCACTTGAACTGGCAATCACCACTTACTCACCCTTATGTACCAGGACCTACTGAACGTCAGGCCTCATGCTGAGCGCAGTGAATGGACATGGGCTTTAAGCCTCCAACAAAAAATGACAAGTATGATAAGTGCTGTGAAGCAGCGTCCGACATTGCCGATGTAAACTACCAACAACTGTGTACATAAGCATTTGCACTATTTTCCTAAATTCTCTTTCCCCTTAGTTTCAAACTGTCCTTCAATTAAAATTAAAAGTGGATAGCAACTTTATGTTGATAGTAAAATCAAGCTACATTAGGCTGCCTTCACTTATGGTTCACTTTCTAATCTTAGAGAATAAGCCCAGGCAGACTCATCTTTCATCTTATATTTAATGACTTGGTATCCAAGCTGACAGCCAAACTTGCTGAAAGTTTTTGAGAGTCTAAACACTTGCCTAATTCCCAGTTCCCACAGAGGTACATGAAGTAACTTGTTTATGTTAACACAACAAAGGAAAGGAAAGAGAGCTCTCTGTTCCACTGCAGGTTGAATCGGAATTAGGTCAAGAAACAAGTGTAACCAAATTTATTTCTGTTTATTCTGAATAAACATTACTGAATCCTTTACAAGTAAATGAAAGAAGAGAAAAAGGAGGAGGAAAAAGCTAAAACATGAAGACTGCTGGTTTGATCTCTACATTTTCTTTAATGAATATGTATTATTTGTATGGTTAAAATATAAGAATAACAGAATGAATTTACATGGCAGGTCTTGTTCCTGCCACACCCCCAGCCCAATCTTTCCCAGTCTTGCTTTGTCTGAAGGTCTGCACACTCCGCTCCCTGGCTGGCTGCCTTCCAGCTAGGTTTGGCTAGAGGCACCAATAGTTTGAAGCAGGAAGAGAGGGAAATAGGGGCATTTCCTCTACTCCCTCATTGATTTGGGGTAGGTCCTCCATGGTTCCAGCCTTTCTTGGGCTCCCTTAACTCTATTTTGTCCCTGGTCCCTCAGGGATCCCTATAGATTGTCCCAAAAGCAGTGGCTAAGGCTTCCCACTGTTGTCATCTCTCTTTGCTTCACATATACCCTTTGTTTGAACCAGTTGAGCCAATTCAGTTTCTTGCCAGGTCCCCCCTGGCTGATGCAATGTCATCCTAACTCCAGAATCATTGGTCTAAAATGCTGATAGCAGTTTGACTTCATATGCGGTCAGAATATTGGCCTGAGCTTTTTACTCGGTGATACAATGCCAAATTTTAGCCCCGTTTTGATGGCCTGCTTGATCCAGGTCAATGAAATAAACACTTAATTAGAGTCTATTCTATACCAGAAAAATATTGCAAATTTGATATCTGCTGATATATTCATTTACTCAATATTTATTGAGCAGCTACTGTGTGCCAGGCACTGCCTTGGGCAGTAAAGACACAACAGTGAGCAAAACAGACAAACACCCCTGCCTTTGTGACACTTATTTTCTAGGGGGAGCTGTATGGACTAAAAAGAATCCTATGATAACAGCATGTCAACATTGGAAAGATACTCTGGGGCTTTCTAATCCGGTGTTTCAATTACTACTTACAACATCTCACCAAGTGTGTCCGGTCTCTGTTTAGACACTGTTAGTTACCAGACATCCCAACCCTGCACAAATAATCGATCATACCCTGGAGTGCTTTAAAGACCACTATAGGAAAACGCAGGAGAAATCACACCTCACCTCCATTTTGTAGTTCCTTAATTATTTGAGCTGTCCTATCAGTTTCCCATATGTATTTGCATCTTTGTTCAACTACTGATGGAATAACTACCCTAAGGGATTCCTGGAGGCAGGGTTCAGTGATGGGGGAGCGGTGCAGAGGTCAAAGGGGAGAGCTGCCCCTTGTGGCTGTAGGGCGCGTGGGGTAGAGCGGACTTAACACTGTCACCACCCTCTGATTACCTTTTCCTTATATGTCAAGAACATGCTTTCCTACTGTTTCCACCAAAGTGGCTTCAGAATTTTAAGTCCTCATGCCAACTTACTACTAAAAATGTTAAAAAAGATATCATTTTTGGAGAACATCCTCAGGGAAATAAGTGTTCTCCCCACTCCTCCCAAGCCAGACTTTTAGGTACATCAACATCGCTGTGTCCTCAAAAGGCACAGAGTTTGGCCAGGCAGACACACTGAAGGATCATTCGAACAGGTGACTGATGGCTGTGTGACGTGCACACTGGGCTGGGAAGGCACAGGCACTATGGAAATGTGTAAAGGGGACCAGGCCTAGTTTGGGATGGTCTGGGAAGGCGTCCCTGAGGAAGGGATGTGTAGACTGACATCTGAAGGCTGAGAAGAGGTCAACCAGGGGAAACCAGCCAAAGAGAAAAGACCATCCAGACTGCTTTACTTCCCACTGGCATAGACTGCTGGTGTACCTGGCATTATACCCACAGTGAACACCCAACCTAGATTTTTTTTTTCTGGGCAATCTTGTTTGCAAATATACTGTTACATACCACAATTAATAACTATGTTTACTCCAACAATGCTCCTTTATTAAAGTAGGTACTACTTTCCTTCTCCACTCTGGGGTAATCCCATCCCTTCACCTGCATATATCAGTCTTCTCTAGTCTTACCTTTTCTTTCTCCTCCAGACAGTGGGCAGAGCTGCTTGGGCGGTAACCATGACTCTGTTCTTGCCTAATAGCTTCGACTAGGTCCTTAAAAGGTGTGGTTACAGTAAATCACAATGTAAACTTCCCTGCCCAGCATTTCCATCTAGGTATTATCAGATTAAAATGAACATCAAAGGAGACCCAAAAGAGGGGGTCACAAAAGGACAGACTGACAGCTGAGGGCAGTGGTCAGGCCACTGTTTGTCTTGCTACTTCCAGGGGCCTTAAGAACTGACCATGTGCATTTGAGCCTTGAGTATTTCCCAGGATCAGCTGGACACCTTTCCTGGGGGACCCAGAACCAGGGACAACTGCCTGGTTGCCAGTATGGATCAGGCATAAGATATCTGTTTAAAAGTCTGTACAAATTAGGGCATAACAAAATGGTAAACCTAATGAATTAAGCTGCTCTAAGAGTTTTGAGGAATTATGTTTTCATAATGACTATTGGTTATCAGTCTAGTAATTTAATAATAAAAAGCATCCCCACCAGCCTGGGCAACAGAGTAAGACCCCGTCTCTACAAAAAAATAAAAAATTAGCTGGGCGTGGTGGCATGTGCCTGTGGTCCTAGCTACATGGAAGGCTGAGGTGGGAGGATCACTTGAGCCCAAGAGGTTGAGACTGAAGTGAGCTGTGATTGTACCACTGTAGTCCAGGCTGGGCAACAGAACAAAACTATCTCAAAAACAAACAAACAACAACAAAAAACACCATCCCCAAAGCCAAATTTATTTTGTTCAATCTAAATCATCACCTACGGCTCAAGAAATGATGTGTGGAAAGGACACAAGATCTGAAGTTGAGATGTGTAGAATCTCAGCTCTCCCAGACAATTTTATCTTCTTGGACAAGTCACTAACCTCTCTGTGATCCAGATTCCTTCTGGATTAGTAAAACGAGAACTCTAGAGTCTCTGACGGTTAAGAAGACTTTCCAAATCTAAGAATCTAAGGTTCCATGATTTGGGGTGAGGGTCCCACCAATCCACTTTTTAACTCCATAGACTGTCTCTCTTGAGGCTATCAAATAACTTTAGAATTGTAAAACATGGTCCCACCATTATGGTCAGATAACCACAGGTCAATGCAAAACCAGGAGCATGTGACCTTTGTACAGGGAAACTGCTTTTGATTCCCTGTAATTCCATTTTTTTTCCATTTTTTTTGAGACGGAGTCTCGCTCTGTCTCCCAGGCTGGAGTGCAGTGGCGCAATCTTGGCTCACTGAAACCTCCACCTACTGGGTTCAAGTGATTCTCCTGCCTCAGCCTCCCAAGTAGCTGGGACTACAGGCATGTGCCACCATGCCTGGCTAATTTTTTATATTTTTAGTAGAGACAGGGTTTCACCATGTTAGCCAGGATGGTCTTGATCTCCTGACCTTGTGATCCGCCTGCCTCAGCCTCCCAAAGTGCTGGGATCACAGGCGTGAGCCACCGCGCCCAGCCCTGTAATTCCTTCTGTGGAAGAATTTGTGATAGATGTATTAACTATGATCAATAAAAAACTCTGCAAAATTTTTCGATGACATCATCTGACAGTAAGCCAATGTCTAGCATACAGGTCATGCTTTTTACCTATTCACTGACATCGTCTCCACTTTCTGCAAAATTGCATTCTGGAACCAGGTTATAGAGTAGATTATGAAACAGCTCATTTTACCACAGGGGTATTGTCATCATTTGTGGTTGCATCCCGAACAAGCACCTGCCTTAATATATCCCTGACAAAGCAGTAGCACAGCAACTGAGCTAACTGTACACCTGCAAAAATTATGCTCCTATACTATACAGATAATATACAGTTAGTTCTGAATTATTCAAGGAACTCTTATACTTTAAGTTTATATACAATTATGATTATTAGAACAAATTCACTGAAGTGAGATGTCCTGGATAAGCCTCCGTAGAGACTGGGTGAGCGAGACTAGAAGGGTCTTTGTAGCTATCCCCTAACCCCTTTACTTACTTTTACGGAATGAATGACTGATTTACAAGGGGCCTGTCTAAGAGGGATCCTAGAAAAAGTATTCTAACAGTATCTAAAACTAGGATTCAGATATTTTCAGGCATATAGCACAGATTCTATGTGGGGAAGGAAGGTGGGGCTGGGGCTGAGATCTGATGGCCACAGAAGCCTTGGTGACCCTGGCAGAGATGAGGGGAAGGAAGTCTGGTAGGGCAAGTAGAATAAGCAGAAGGCCATTCTTCTGGTGAGAGGAAGTACTGGTTTCTGATTTAGTATGTGGCAAGTAATCAGACTGGCCTCACCTAGCCATTTGGACAGCCTGCGAATGACCTGACAAAGAGACTGGGTGGCTGAAAAACCAAAACTAAAACCAAGAGAATTAACAACTGTAATATGCCAGGCAACTTGGCTGTGAGATCCTTCTGTCTAAGAGAAGGAAACACAAGAGGAGAGGAATCCTTTTCCCATAAAGGAAAGAACAGGGATTTCTTAGCAGCCTGGGGGCAGAGGTTTGGGTGGCCCACTAGGAGAATTCCTACAGGGAGATTGGGAATGCTATATATCCCAGGGCAGGGGTCCCTGGAAGGATCAGTACAGTGTGGGTGGAAGGGCAGTGACAGGTCAGCCAGAGGAAAGGGGAGCCAGGAGGTGCTGCCTGGGAGGTCCTGTCTTTATGTCTGTGTGAAATGACAGCTGAGCTGGCCAAGTCTGATCTTTTAAAGTGACTTCACCTGTAACCACAGGGCTGGTGAGGCCTGGCGGAGCTGAGGCTGGTTAGACAGTGTGTGACCTGTGGATCTGTTGTTTGGTCAACACGGGGTTTAATTTCTTTGTATTGATGACCCAAGTTTAAATAATCAGGTTACTCTGCATTAAAAAAACAGATTTTGGGGGGGCTTGGGGTTGGGATGCCAAAAAATTAAAAAAGGATAAACATGGGTTAACACTAGTCTAATGCTCTTGCACAGCAGCAGTGGGTAGAGCTAAGCTTGCTCACATCACCCTGGCTGTGCACTTCCCAGTGTGCCCAGTCCCCACATCCCCTTTCGTATTACACCTGTCCTCTGCCACTCCTTTATATGATCTGCCTGGCCCTTGAGGTGCACGACTCTGGATTATATACATGGGCACATCTGGACACTGCACTGTATATTAGGTTACTAGTCCTAGAAATTACCAGACTATATGATCTGACAAGAACAATTTATTCCTCCCATGTGTAAGCCATATGAAAATGAAACATAGGCCGGGCACGGTGGCTCACGCCTGTAATCCCAGCACTTTGGCAGACTGAGGCAGGTGGATCATCTGAGGTCAGGAGTTCGAGACCAGCCTGGCCAATGTGGCAAAACCCTGTCTCTGCTAAAAATACAAAAATTAGCCGGGCATGGTGGCACGCACCTGTAATCCCAGCTACTCAGGAGGCTGAGACAGGAGAATTGCTTGAACCCAGAAGGCAGAGGCTGCAGTGAGCCAAGATTGTGCCACCGCACTCCAGCCTGGGTGACAGAGCAAGACTCCATCTTAAAAGAAAAAAAAAAGAAAAGAAGAAAAGAAAATGAGACATACACTAGAAGACCAATCTTCCCATCATGGAAAAATTTGGTGAGGGGAAGGAAGAAGGTTTATAGTGAAGGGGTGGGGAAAAATTAATCACAGGTCAGGAAATGTAAAATGTCTTTGCCATTTATCCGAATTAACTCTTATTTTCATTTTTTTTGGTCTCTTTATATTCAAAGTATCTTATCCTATCAGTTCTTTTGCAAACCTCCATCTAAATAAAACATTAGAATTTGGTCAGGATTTCTACGAAGCAATTAAGATAGAAGAAGCAATTAATGCTGCCAAACCAAACAGATAACTGGTGTCATAGTTCCTTTTTTTTTTTTTTGAGACAGAGTCTTGCCCTGTTGCCCTGGCTGGAGCAAAGTAGATGATTACAGCTTACTGCAGCCTCAACCTCCCAGGCTCAGGTGATCCTCCTGCCTAAGCCTTCTGGGTAGTTGGGACCACAGGTGTGCACCACCATGCCTGGCTAATTTTTTAAATTATATGTGGAGATGGGGTCTCCCTATGTTGCCCAGCTGGTCTCAAACGCCTGAGCTCAAGTGATCCTCCCACCTCGGCCTCCCAAATTGCTGGGATTACAGGCATAGGCCACGGCACCATGCCTATCGTAGTTTTTGAAATGGAAAACTTGATGGAACATCAAGACAAACCACAGCCCCCAAAGAATGACACACTGAGCTCACTGGAGAGACTCAGGGGTTGCTACCATCTACTCACCCTTATGGAAGTATTGAAGTGAGGATTTGTTTACGAGCTCTTCTGGAAAATAAGACAAGATCTACTATAAATGCCAACATTTATGTAACACATCCTAATCTCATAAACCACTTGTTTTGTTGTACCTTTTCAGAAAATAATGGGACAGGAGTGAAGACTTAGAATTGGAGATTCAAGTCCCATCAAAATAAACAATGACTATAAAACTGGATTTACGGGCAAGGAACAAAGAGGAATAACTTGGAAGAGCGTTTGTGCATTTTGACATTGATCATTTAAGATGGCACCTAGAGGCATTAGTTCATCAGCAGCATTTTTCCTAGAAAGGGGAAGCCCTACCCTGCATGCCATCCCAGTGTTTCTTTCTTTCTGAACCCCAGAGACAAAACTTTTAATACACCGAGGCCTCCAAGAGGATTTGTAGACATACCTAAGTCTTTCTGAAGAAGAATTGCCTCTGATATGTGATATCTTCCCTCAGGAGCATGAGGAGGAGGGAGTGGGTGAGGGGGACAGAAAAACAAAACCAACCATTTTCCCCTAATCCTCACGTGGAAGAAAAAGCAGAAGCTAAAAGCTTCCCTCAGGGAAAAAGCTACTCCAGACTAGAGGTGGATGGAGCAAGTCTAGTAACTTGCTTCGTTTATGAGGCCACATGCTTGTTTCCAGTACACCCCCTGGCAGGCAGGGCGACTGGGCTCAGGAGACTCTGTGCATGGGCAGTGGTGGCTGGAGAGGCGCAAGGGCTGAGTGGGACAGGGGGTCCCCACCGCTTTCCATGTTTCTCTGGAAACCCCATGACAAAGACGGTGTCAGAGAACAGGGAATTCTTGTGCTTTTCTGCATGGATAAATCCCATCCCAGGATTTTATTTTTTAAAAGTTCCCCTGAAGATGAGATAAACCATTTATAGCTTATAAAAATGAGTGTTCCAATGGCATATCTTTGAAATATGCTTTACATTTCATTATTCTGTTGACACTTACAGATTTTAATCTATTTAGACATTTTAATACATCAATTATCATAATGGTATTGTAAACCAAAAAACTGGTGATGGTTAGTACACACCCTAAACCATTATTTCTCCAGGTGTTACCTAACACCTCCTAAATTACTGCTATGGATGGAATTGTGTCCCCCTGCCCAAATACATATGTTGATGTTGAAGCCCTAACCCCCAAAACGACTGTATTTGGAGACAAGCCCTTTGAGGAGGTGGAGTTAAATGAGGTCATAAGGGTGGGGCCCTAGTCCAATAGGACTGGTATCCCTACAGGAAGAGGAAGAAATACTAGAGATCTTGCTCTCTCTATGCAAAAGCTCATGTGAGAACACAGCCAGAAGGCAGCTGTCTGTAAGCCAGGAAGAAAGGCCTCACTGGACACCAACCCCACTAGCACCTTGATCTTGGACTTACAGCCACCAGGACTATGAGAAAATAAATGCCTGTCATTTAAGCCACCAGTCTGTGTTATTGTTATGGCAGTCCAAGCTGGCTAACAATCATCATCAGCAAGATTTTCAACAAGCAACCAGATTGCTGGGCCCTGCCCAAGAGCACAACATCAGAATTTTCAGGGACAGGGCCCAGGAATGGGCAAAGGTACCTGAACTCTTTGGGTGATGTAAGGTTGAGAACCAGCGCTCCATGGAGAGCTCAAGGCTGCCTGCAGCCCCTTACTCCACCCGCCTCAGCCTTCCCCTAGTCCATCATCCCAATGAAAAACACTTCAAGGGGGTCAAGGATGACAGACTTCAAGGATTAGACTCTCCAAAGGAGAAATAAGGGATTATGAATAGAACCAGGCAGGAATCACGCTGGGGTCCAGGGTGAGGTGTGTTGTAGGAAAAGTCACTTTTGTCTCTGAGTTCAGAGGGGGCTTGCTCAGAAGGGACAAGAGGGGCCCTTGAGACCCATGTGAAGTGCTGCCAAACTCCACTGGAAGGAGACCAGAGGAAGGTTTATGTCTGAAGCCCAAGGTTAATAAAGAGTGCATTTGTGCTGACGATTCCCTGCCCTCAGAGGACAGCACCAGCCAAACATCTCCCCCTCACTCCAAAGAACCAATTGAGATTCATTTTCACCATGCTAACAGGTCAGTTGGTTGGACCATCAACCATTGAAGATACTTTCAACACTGAAACTCAGCGCCAATAGAAAGCTATTGTTTGCAACTGTTTATTATTTGCACTTTGAATCTTTTTGTAAGTCCTGATCTTTACCAGAGTGAAAGGCTCTACTATGTCAAACTGAAAAGACTTAAAATTAGTTCCATTGTCACTGATAATAATATATAAGCAAATTCAAAGGCACCAAGTACATTCAACTATGTAAAAACACCACAAGAAATTCTGCAAGTTTTCAAAAATCAGGTGCTAAACAGCAATCAAACACTATTTTAAAACAGCACATTCACTTCACTGGAGGGCAAGACCAGAGTATTTTTTCTTGTGATTCCTATGTGTTGCCAGGGTAGAGAGACACTACTGTGACACAAGAATGTTCCACACTTCCAAATTAAGGTACAATTGAACAAAAAAGCAGAATATATTCTAGACTGATTATTTTTTAATACTGTAGGAAGTAGCTTTTCAAGTAGAAAAAAGTTTTTATTTTTTTTCAGATGGAGTCTTGCTCCATTGCCCAGGCAAGAGTGCAGTGGCACAATCTTGGCTCACTGTAACCTCTACCTCCTGGATTCAAGTGATTCTCCTGCCTCAGACTCACGAGTAGCTGGGATTATAGGCACCTGCCACCACGCCTGGCTAATTTTTGTATTTTTAGTAGAGATGGGGTTTCACCATGTTGGCCAGGCTGGTCTCAAACTCCAGAGCTCAAGTGATCTGCCTGCCTCGGTCTCCCAAAGTGCTGGGATTACAGGCCACCATACCCGGCCAGACAAGAGCTTTTCTAATGGACTGAATAAAATTATATTTTAAGTATTAAGCAAGTCAGAATCTAAGAACCCTTGGTAGGCAACCTGTGTATCCTAATCTGCTTTCATTTTGATAAACTGACAGGAAGGAGTCAGGAAAGGAGAGAAGTGGGAAGGGACTTCATAATTTTCTTTATTACGAGACTAAA
>NW_012115389.1:4237522-4249417 GCF_000951035.1 Colobus angolensis palliatus
TGCTCCATTGCCCAGGCAAGAGTGCAGTGGCACAATCTTGGCTCACTGTAACCTCTACCTCCTGGATTCAAGTGATTCTCCTGCCTCAGCCTCCCAAGTAGCTGGGACTACAGGCATGTGCCACCATGCCTGGCTAATTTTTTATATTTTTAGTAGAGACAGGGTTTCACCATGTTAGCCAGGATGGTCTTGATCTCCTGACCTTGTGATCCGCCTGCCTCAGCCTCCCAAAGTGCTGGGATCACAGGCGTGAGCCACCGCGCCCAGCCCTGTAATTCCTTCTGTGGAAGAATTTGTGATAGATGTATTAACTATGATCAATAAAAAACTCTGCAAAATTTTTCGATGACATCATCTGACAGTAAGCCAATGTCTAGCATACAGGTCATGCTTTTTACCTATTCACTGACATCGTCTCCACTTTCTGCAAAATTGCATTCTGGAACCAGGTTATAGAGTAGATTATGAAACAGCTCATTTTACCACAGGGGTATTGTCATCATTTGTGGTTGCATCCCGAACAAGCACCTGCCTTAATATATCCCTGACAAAGCAGTAGCACAGCAACTGAGCTAACTGTACACCTGCAAAAATTATGCTCCTATACTATACAGATAATATACAGTTAGTTCTGAATTATTCAAGGAACTCTTATACTTTAAGTTTATATACAATTATGATTATTAGAACAAATTCACTGAAGTGAGATGTCCTGGATAAGCCTCCGTAGAGACTGGGTGAGCGAGACTAGAAGGGTCTTTGTAGCTATCCCCTAACCCCTTTACTTACTTTTACGGAATGAATGACTGATTTACAAGGGGCCTGTCTAAGAGGGATCCTAGAAAAAGTATTCTAACAGTATCTAAAACTAGGATTCAGATATTTTCAGGCATATAGCACAGATTCTATGTGGGGAAGGAAGGTGGGGCTGGGGCTGAGATCTGATGGCCACAGAAGCCTTGGTGACCCTGGCAGAGATGAGGGGAAGGAAGTCTGGTAGGGCAAGTAGAATAAGCAGAAGGCCATTCTTCTGGTGAGAGGAAGTACTGGTTTCTGATTTAGTATGTGGCAAGTAATCAGACTGGCCTCACCTAGCCATTTGGACAGCCTGCGAATGACCTGACAAAGAGACTGGGTGGCTGAAAAACCAAAACTAAAACCAAGAGAATTAACAACTGTAATATGCCAGGCAACTTGGCTGTGAGATCCTTCTGTCTAAGAGAAGGAAACACAAGAGGAGAGGAATCCTTTTCCCATAAAGGAAAGAACAGGGATTTCTTAGCAGCCTGGGGGCAGAGGTTTGGGTGGCCCACTAGGAGAATTCCTACAGGGAGATTGGGAATGCTATATATCCCAGGGCAGGGGTCCCTGGAAGGATCAGTACAGTGTGGGTGGAAGGGCAGTGACAGGTCAGCCAGAGGAAAGGGGAGCCAGGAGGTGCTGCCTGGGAGGTCCTGTCTTCATGTCTGTGTGAAATGACAGCTGAGCTGGCCAAGTCTGATCTTTTAAAGTGACTTCACCTGTAACCACAGGGCTGGTGAGGCCTGGCGGAGCTGAGGCTGGTTAGACAGTGTGTGACCTGTGGATCTGTTGTTTGGTCAACACGGGGTTTAATTTCTTTGTATTGATGACCCAAGTTTAAATAATCAGGTTACTCTGCATTAAAAAAACAGATTTTGGGGGGGCTTGGGGTTGGGATGCCAAAAAATTAAAAAAGGATAAACATGGGTTAACACTAGTCTAATGCTCTTGCACAGCAGCAGTGGGTAGAGCTAAGCTTGCTCACATCACCCTGGCTGTGCACTTCCCAGTGTGCCCAGTCCCCACATCCCCTTTCGTATTACACCTGTCCTCTGCCACTCCTTTATATGATCTGCCTGGCCCTTGAGGTGCACGACTCTGGATTATATACATGGGCACATCTGGACACTGCACTGTATATTAGGTTACTAGTCCTAGAAATTACCAGACTATATGATCTGACAAGAACAATTTATTCCTCCCATGTGTAAGCCATATGAAAATGAAACATAGGCCGGGCACGGTGGCTCACGCCTGTAATCCCAGCACTTTGGCAGACTGAGGCAGGTGGATCATCTGAGGTCAGGAGTTCGAGACCAGCCTGGCCAATGTGGCAAAACCCTGTCTCTGCTAAAAATACAAAAATTAGCCGGGCATGGTGGCACGCACCTGTAATCCCAGCTACTCAGGAGGCTGAGACAGGAGAATTGCTTGAACCCAGAAGGCAGAGGCTGCAGTGAGCCAAGATTGTGCCACCGCACTCCAGCCTGGGTGACAGAGCAAGACTCCATCTTAAAAGAAAAAAAAAAGAAAAGAAGAAAAGAAAATGAGACATACACTAGAAGACCAATCTTCCCATCATGGAAAAATTTGGTGAGGGGAAGGAAGAAGGTTTATAGTGAAGGGGTGGGGAAAAATTAATCACAGGTCAGGAAATGTAAAATGTCTTTGCCATTTATCCGAATTAACTCTTATTTTCATTTTTTTTGGTCTCTTTATATTCAAAGTATCTTATCCTATCAGTTCTTTTGCAAACCTCCATCTAAATAAAACATTAGAATTTGGTCAGGATTTCTACGAAGCAATTAAGATAGAAGAAGCAATTAATGCTGCCAAACCAAACAGATAACTGGTGTCATAGTTCCTTTTTTTTTTTTTTGAGACAGAGTCTTGCCCTGTTGCCCTGGCTGGAGCAAAGTAGATGATTACAGCTTACTGCAGCCTCAACCTCCCAGGCTCAGGTGATCCTCCTGCCTAAGCCTTCTGGGTAGTTGGGACCACAGGTGTGCACCACCATGCCTGGCTAATTTTTTAAATTATATGTGGAGATGGGGTCTCCCTATGTTGCCCAGCTGGTCTCAAACGCCTGAGCTCAAGTGATCCTCCCACCTCGGCCTCCCAAATTGCTGGGATTACAGGCATAGGCCACGGCACCATGCCTATCGTAGTTTTTGAAATGGAAAACTTGATGGAACATCAAGACAAACCACAGCCCCCAAAGAATGACACACTGAGCTCACTGGAGAGACTCAGGGGTTGCTACCATCTACTCACCCTTATGGAAGTATTGAAGTGAGGATTTGTTTACGAGCTCTTCTGGAAAATAAGACAAGATCTACTATAAATGCCAACATTTATGTAACACATCCTAATCTCATAAACCACTTGTTTTGTTGTACCTTTTCAGAAAATAATGGGACAGGAGTGAAGACTTAGAATTGGAGATTCAAGTCCCATCAAAATAAACAATGACTATAAAACTGGATTTACGGGCAAGGAACAAAGAGGAATAACTTGGAAGAGCGTTTGTGCATTTTGACATTGATCATTTAAGATGGCACCTAGAGGCATTAGTTCATCAGCAGCATTTTTCCTAGAAAGGGGAAGCCCTACCCTGCATGCCATCCCAGTGTTTCTTTCTTTCTGAACCCCAGAGACAAAACTTTTAATACACCGAGGCCTCCAAGAGGATTTGTAGACATACCTAAGTCTTTCTGAAGAAGAATTGCCTCTGATATGTGATATCTTCCCTCAGGAGCATGAGGAGGAGGGAGTGGGTGAGGGGGACAGAAAAACAAAACCAACCATTTTCCCCTAATCCTCACGTGGAAGAAAAAGCAGAAGCTAAAAGCTTCCCTCAGGGAAAAAGCTACTCCAGACTAGAGGTGGATGGAGCAAGTCTAGTAACTTGCTTCGTTTATGAGGCCACATGCTTGTTTCCAGTACACCCCCTGGCAGGCAGGGCGACTGGGCTCAGGAGACTCTGTGCATGGGCAGTGGTGGCTGGAGAGGCGCAAGGGCTGAGTGGGACAGGGGGTCCCCACCGCTTTCCATGTTTCTCTGGAAACCCCATGACAAAGACGGTGTCAGAGAACAGGGAATTCTTGTGCTTTTCTGCATGGATAAATCCCATCCCAGGATTTTATTTTTTAAAAGTTCCCCTGAAGATGAGATAAACCATTTATAGCTTATAAAAATGAGTGTTCCAATGGCATATCTTTGAAATATGCTTTACATTTCATTATTCTGTTGACACTTACAGATTTTAATCTATTTAGACATTTTAATACATCAATTATCATAATGGTATTGTAAACCAAAAAACTGGTGATGGTTAGTACACACCCTAAACCATTATTTCTCCAGGTGTTACCTAACACCTCCTAAATTACTGCTATGGATGGAATTGTGTCCCCCTGCCCAAATACATATGTTGATGTTGAAGCCCTAACCCCCAAAACGACTGTATTTGGAGACAAGCCCTTTGAGGAGGTGGAGTTAAATGAGGTCATAAGGGTGGGGCCCTAGTCCAATAGGACTGGTATCCCTACAGGAAGAGGAAGAAATACTAGAGATCTTGCTCTCTCTATGCAAAAGCTCATGTGAGAACACAGCCAGAAGGCAGCTGTCTGTAAGCCAGGAAGAAAGGCCTCACTGGACACCAACCCCACTAGCACCTTGATCTTGGACTTACAGCCACCAGGACTATGAGAAAATAAATGCCTGTCATTTAAGCCACCAGTCTGTGTTATTGTTATGGCAGTCCAAGCTGGCTAACAATCATCATCAGCAAGATTTTCAACAAGCAACCAGATTGCTGGGCCCTGCCCAAGAGCACAACATCAGAATTTTCAGGGACAGGGCCCAGGAATGGGCAAAGGTACCTGAACTCTTTGGGTGATGTAAGGTTGAGAACCAGCGCTCCATGGAGAGCTCAAGGCTGCCTGCAGCCCCTTACTCCACCCGCCTCAGCCTTCCCCTAGTCCATCATCCCAATGAAAAACACTTCAAGGGGGTCAAGGATGACAGACTTCAAGGATTAGACTCTCCAAAGGAGAAATAAGGGATTATGAATAGAACCAGGCAGGAATCACGCTGGGGTCCAGGGTGAGGTGTGTTGTAGGAAAAGTCACTTTTGTCTCTGAGTTCAGAGGGGGCTTGCTCAGAAGGGACAAGAGGGGCCCTTGAGACCCATGTGAAGTGCTGCCAAACTCCACTGGAAGGAGACCAGAGGAAGGTTTATGTCTGAAGCCCAAGGTTAATAAAGAGTGCATTTGTGCTGACGATTCCCTGCCCTCAGAGGACAGCACCAGCCAAACATCTCCCCCTCACTCCAAAGAACCAATTGAGATTCATTTTCACCATGCTAACAGGTCAGTTGGTTGGACCATCAACCATTGAAGATACTTTCAACACTGAAACTCAGCGCCAATAGAAAGCTATTGTTTGCAACTGTTTATTATTTGCACTTTGAATCTTTTTGTAAGTCCTGATCTTTACCAGAGTGAAAGGCTCTACTATGTCAAACTGAAAAGACTTAAAATTAGTTCCATTGTCACTGATAATAATATATAAGCAAATTCAAAGGCACCAAGTACATTCAACTATGTAAAAACACCACAAGAAATTCTGCAAGTTTTCAAAAATCAGGTGCTAAACAGCAATCAAACACTATTTTAAAACAGCACATTCACTTCACTGGAGGGCAAGACCAGAGTATTTTTTCTTGTGATTCCTATGTGTTGCCAGGGTAGAGAGACACTACTGTGACACAAGAATGTTCCACACTTCCAAATTAAGGTACAATTGAACAAAAAAGCAGAATATATTCTAGACTGATTATTTTTTAATACTGTAGGAAGTAGCTTTTCAAGTAGAAAAAAGTTTTTATTTTTTTTCAGATGGAGTCTTGCTCCATTGCCCAGGCAAGAGTGCAGTGGCACAATCTTGGCTCACTGTAACCTCTACCTCCTGGATTCAAGTGATTCTCCTGCCTCAGACTCACGAGTAGCTGGGATTATAGGCACCTGCCACCACGCCTGGCTAATTTTTGTATTTTTAGTAGAGATGGGGTTTCACCATGTTGGCCAGGCTGGTCTCAAACTCCAGAGCTCAAGTGATCTGCCTGCCTCGGTCTCCCAAAGTGCTGGGATTACAGGCCACCATACCCGGCCAGACAAGAGCTTTTCTAATGGACTGAATAAAATTATATTTTAAGTATTAAGCAAGTCAGAATCTAAGAACCCTTGGTAGGCAACCTGTGTATTCTAATCTGCTTTCATTTTGATAAACTGACAGGAAGGAGTCAGGAAAGGAGAGAAGTGGGAAGGGACTTCATAATTTTCTTTATTACGAGACTAAAACCTGGGTCTGGCTCCCCTGCCTACCTGGCATCTCGTATCTCTCCAAGTACCTTGGCCATTTTTTCATCTAAAGGCCTAGGCAGATAAAGGGAGAATGACAGAGATGAAAACACAGGCCTTGCTAAGGTTTTTTGATTTTCGTAAGCACAAAATTAGAAGCATTGGTACCACTCAGCTGTGCCATTAGAGATGCAAAAGTGCCAGGCTACTAGTCCATGGGAGGAAGTGGCTGCTTCCTTGTAAGGAGTGAACACAGCAGGTCATCAGCTACAGAGTGGGAAGACTTCAGGGTTCAGAACAGCCCTGAGGCAACAAGGAACAAGTCGGAAGTTGACCCATTATGGAGACTGACAGGTTCTAGATTGATTTAGAAAGTATCTTTGTTATTGATGGTTGTCTTTGGGGTTATTATTTCCCCATCAGCTTGTGCTTCTGTTTTTTATTTATGGTGACAGAACAAAACATAACTACATGTTAAAGCATTACACTAGGTGATTTAAATAACTGTTAGAGGGTACAATTTGGGTACCAGATGCCATATATATAAGTACACACACACACACACACAGATACGATACCGCAAAACAAAATGAGAAGTACTGTTGATGGTGAGAGGTTCCCAATACCCTTTATAACACGCCCCACACATCAGAACTCTTTTTCTGAGACAGAGTCTTGCTCTGTCACCCTGGCTGGAGTGCAGTGGCACAGTCTTGGCTCACTGCAACCTCTGTCACTGAGGTTCAAGCAATTCTCCTGCCTCAGCCTACTGAGTAGTTGCGATAACAGGCATGTGCCACCACGCCCAGCTAATTTTTGTAGTTTTAGTTGAGACAGGGTTTCACCATGCTGTCCAGGCCGGTCGTGAACTCCTGACCTCGTGATCCGCCTGTCTCAGCCTCCCAAAGTGCTGGGATTATACGCGTGAGCCACCGCGCCCGGCCTACAACATAACTTCAACAACCACTGTGCTGTCCGGTTGTGTTTTTGAAGGTGGCAAAAGATGTTCATGTCTCATTTGTTGAAAATTTAGTTTTATATTTTAAAAGTATAACAGCTAAACTAGTGATACTAAAGGGTGAATTATGCAGTGAGATACAAGTTTCCAATCTTGGACCTGTGACTTACTGTATGATCATAGATTTTAACTTCAGTCGATATCAGTCTCTTTAAAATCAGGGGAACCGCCTCATTTGACAGAATTACCTTTTGATTTAAACGATATAAGGCTTGGTGAACATTCATCATGGTGCATGCATGGCACCTAAAAGGTACCCATTCATATTAATTTCCTTCCTATTATGGATAGACAAGCTTCAAAAGGCTTAAAGAGTTCCAAATACAGGTAAGTCGAAAAGAATTTCCTTCTTTTTTTTTTTAAGTTACAGCATGGAAACAGTCACAGGTCTCACATACATCCCCACCACTAGATTTATAGGAACATTCAATGCCTTCCTAAAGAATTACTGCTTATTCTTTACAAATTCAGCTTCCAGGTCCTCTACAGATACAACCCAATGTACGGCCTTCCTATAAATAGTTTTTTTTTTTTTTGAGCTAGAATCTCACTCTGTCACTCAAGCTGGAGTGCAGTGGCGTGATCGTGGATCACTGCAAACCCTGTCTCCTGGGTTCAAGTGATTCTCCTGCTTCAGCCTCCCAAGTTGCTGGGATTATTGGTGCCTGCCACCACACCTGGCTAATTTTTGTATTTTTAGTAGAGTCGAGGTTTCGTCACATTGGCCAGGCTGGTCTCAAACTCCTGACCTCAAGTGATCCACCCACCTCAGCCTCCCAAAGTGCTGGGATTACAGGCAGGCATAAGCTACCGTGCCCAGCCTAAACATAAAATTTTAACACCAGTGATTTCTTATTTCTTTAGCAAGTGTTTAAGAGCATTTTAAATATATGCCCAAGTATGACAAATAAAGCTGTACAAGCTATAACCCCTATCTTCAAAGTTTCCGAATTCTTTAGAGACAGTGAAGTATGCAAACCCTAACCCTAGCTAATGTGTGAGTACTTTCTAAGTGCCTGGTGCTGTTTTGCCTGTATTAGACTAATTCCTCACAACCCTCTCCTAGGACAGATGTGCTACCGTCTCCACTTTATGGATGAAGAGCTCAAAGCACAGCAAGCTCAGCAGATTGCTTGGATGTGCAATGCTAGGAAGTGGAGGCCCCAGAATTTGAACCCAGGCAGTTAGATTTCAGAGCTTAATCACTATTCAATACTCTCAGATATGTATGTTTATATCACAGATGTATAGAATTAGAGAATCTGGAATATGTGCCTTGGGGGTGAAGGGGCGGGACCTAGGTAAGTATGTTTAACCAAACTCTTTCCTTTCATAGACTCTGAAGCCTGGAAACAGGATCGCCCCAAATTCTCTAGTGCAGGGGTTCTCACACCTTAGCTAGCCTGGGAGTCCCCTGGAGGCTTGGTAAGACTGCTGGGTCCTAGCCCCAGGTCTCTGATTTGGTGGGGCTGGAGTGGGGCCCGAGGATTTCTAGCAAGTTCCCAGATGGTTGAAGCTGCTGGTCCTGGGGACGCATTTTGGGAATCAGTGACTTCCTCAGTCTGTGGCTGCTCCAGAATGAGGCTTCTGCATGCCTCACTGTGCATCTTCCAGATCAATGGTGGACACTGCTGCTTTGTAGCAGTAAGGGGCTGAGAGATGCTGGTCGGCCTGGCAGGGTCTCCTGGCCTCCTCTCCCTGTAGCTGAGACATACAGGAGGCTTCTTTCTGGCAGGTTCAACCCAATTCACTGTAATATTGGGTCCTTCCATATGTCCCTCTCCATCTTCCCCGGCGCAAAACCAATCTGAAGCAATAGGAACCCACTGTCTGCTGAGTAAACATTAGTCTCACTATGAGCTATTTACCGAAACCAGTGATCTAAAATTTGGCTCTATCGATGCTAAACATAGCAGGAGTTAGCAAAAATAGCAGGGGCCATGGATAATTGCCAGTCTTTATCCTCAGAAGTGAAGGACGATCAGACAATTTCAAAGTTTTCTTTTGTTGACATTGTAATTCAAAAGAAATTTAGTTTATTTGTTTAGCTAAGAGGCTCCATGGCCTTCATTGAGATCCCTAATAAACTATTTTGAAAGTAGAGACACCACTGAATTATTGTTTAAACTTGCCCTGTTTAAAATGGCTTAATTTTCATGGCCTCGTGGGGTGTTCTGAGGCTGAAGTGATTTAATAGGCCTATGGCCTGACTGAGCCAGACACACACTAAGGGCTCACAGAACATCACTTGTTCTCAATGTCACTGTTCCTAATATTTGGGGGAACCCAGGGCTTGGCCACCTACCTGGGCATATAGGTAGGGCAAAGGGTGTGACCTGAGTAAGTAGAGACCTCAGAGTCTAAAGTATCTCTTCCCCCATTAGCAAGGTAGTTTGGGGACAATGGCACTCAAGAAGCACTTCTGGAGCACCAACATCTACAAGACAGTATCTGTTGCACGAGGGAAACCTCACAGGACTTAATGCTTGGCAGTCACTTAAGGTTGAATCAGAGTGTCTTTTCTGAATCCCTGCCAGGCACCAGAGACTTCAGGTAAGAGTTCTAGAGAACAGTTACTTTTTGTTCTTTGCACTTTTTATTTCAAAATAAGTATAAATCTATAAGAAACTGCAAAAACAAAACAAAACCAAAAACATACAAAGGGCCCTCCTGTACCCTTCACTCAGTTTCCCCCAACAATAACATCTTGCATACCTACAGTATAACAACAGAAACTGACATTGGTCCAGTCCACGGGGTACATTCAGATTTCACCAGTTTTAAGGACAGTTGTATTTTGGTTGTGAAGACGTAAAAAGGTAATGTAAAAGCAACAAACAAAATCACCAATTTCATCTCATTTAATGAAATATACCTTTGTACCAGCTATGAGAAAACAATACATGTTAAGCAAATGCATTGTATAAATACAACTCCCTTAAAAAAAACTTAATTGTTTTGCAGAGATTGAGCTTAACAATTATAATCAAATCAACCTGTTTTTGAATCATTTGCAGATACAAATGTTTATGAGTGAAGACACTTGGCATCTTTTAAAGAGGTGAACTGGAAATTTAAAATACATAGATTCTACTAAACCCACCTAACCCTGCCCAGACATACAAACAACCTGCACAATTGTTGGAAAAGAACACACAAGGAGAGCTTTAGAACTTTATAGATGGTCTAGCCTACAGTTGCGTTATAGGAGGTACTTGTATTTTGTTTCACTTCCCCAAATAATCTTTAGCAACTCCAGTTACTGCATTTATTATAGTGTAATCAATTTATTAAAAGTGTCCAAAATAGTCTTCCTTGAGCATACTTTTTCATGTACGTGTGTGTGTGTATAGTGTATACACACACAATCAGGTTAGGTAGTCAAACCCTTTCTATGCTAACAACTTCCTTAACTAACAAAATTGTCATAACATGATCAAAATTGGTATAACCCCAAGTACCGCTTGAGTATCCCTAATCCAAAAATCCAAAATCCAAAATGGTCCTAAATCCATAACTTTTTGAGCATCTACATGACTCCCAAGTGGGTAACTCCACACATGGGAAACACTACATGTAAGTACTTAACAAAAAGTGTGTTGCGTGCACAAATTTAAAATATTGTATAAAATTACCTTCAGGCTACATGTATGAGGTACATAGGAAACCTAAATAAATTTCATGTTTAGACTTGGGTCCCATCCTCCAAATATCTCACTATGTAAAGCAAATATTCCCAAATCCAAAAAAATCTGAAACCCAAAACACTTGTGGTCCCAAGCATTTCAACCTGTACTTCACAATTGATCTACTTGTTTGATGCATGAGCCAACATTTGGTCTTTATCCATAACATTCTTTAAAAAAAAAAAACAAAAACCAATACCACCAGAAGAACAAAATGTCTTGAGAAACTCTTAAGCATATTCTTCAGGATCTATCAAAGAGGACCAGAATCACTTTCTTAAGCAGGTAGTGATGTGGGGACATTTGTGATTCCTCACCGTAAGAAAGCTGCTCTGGTATTAGGAAACAAAACACAGCATCTTCCCTTTGCACAGCATGGGACTGTCTGTGTCAATCTTCCAGTAGGAGGCTTGCCAGAGTAAACAGATGTCTCAATATGCGGAGAAGCCAAACTCCCTTCCAGTTGTACAGAGAGAGCTGATGCCTCTGCTGGGACCATCTGAATTCTGAATGACCAACCAAACTTCTGTAAAGGGCTCCCCTCCCAGGGCCGGCCCTCAGCGAGATTCTGAAATAGGAGACGCTTGTTCAGGACCACACCGGGGCCACTTGCCCAATTCCCAGGAACCTGACTTACTTCCCAGTTGCCTTGTCCTTAAATCTCCCCCACTCAGGGTTCGTTTCTTTAGTGCCTTAAGCTCCCCAACCTTGCAAAAATTCCAAGGAAACTTCAAGAGCTAAGATAGTCTTCCTAGGCACAGGCCTGAGTCCAAGCTCACTGCTCTCTCCATGGCCTACAGCATGACAAGCTCTTTGGTAGGTCTCAGCAGTGGAAACTTTACCATTTTATCCACCTTCTTAAAGCTTGGGAATTTACAAATTGTTTGTAATGTTTCTACTCTTTCAGAATCAAATCATCATATATATTCTATCTCCTGGGGAAATTTTAAAATGCTCAGAAGGTTTCATGTATTTATAAGTTCCTCTTCTTCCTCTTCCCCCTCTTCCCCCTCTTCCCCCCTTCCTC
>NW_012115389.1:4249742-4276700 GCF_000951035.1 Colobus angolensis palliatus
ACCATGTTGGCCAGGCTGGTCTTGAACTCCTGGCCTCAAGCAATCCACCTGCCTTGGCCTCCCAAAGTGCTGGGATTACAGGCATGAGCCACTGCGCCTGGCCCTATAGTTTGATTTCTAAAACCACCATACCACCACCAGGGGATTCAGTCTCATGCACACAGGAATACTTTTAAAATATACTTACCTTGAGACATTTTCCCTCTCACAAATAATTTCTGGTATCTCTAGACTTTAAAAAAATCACTTGTAAAATTACGCTCATGAAGCAATTATTCATTTCCAACTTCTGGTTGGTTGAAGATTCCTTTTGTGCAGTTTGCATGGAGATGCTGTTGTTATGAAACACACCCACAAAGTCAGATTAACGGGGCTGAAGAACAGACCGCCAGAACCAATGCTAATGCATCCTTGAAGAAGGGAGAAAGTGCGTGCACGTGCCGTGTGTGTGTGTGTGTAATGAGATATTCAAAGTGTTTAATGTAAGATGATCAAATGTCTAAGTGTCATCCTCTAATCTCAAATGGAAAACTGCAGACTTTCTTCTGAAGCTGGCAGCCTGCCATCACTGCAGGCCCTGAAGTGGCTTTGGGCTTCAGGGAGAAGGGGAAACAGATGACGCTCAAAGAGCCCTCTGCTTCTCCCCGGCTGCGGCTCTACCCTGGGTCTCCTGGTCTTAGGACGAGTTCCTCTGCCAGGCTTCCCAGGGACTTTCAACCTAAGCTGTCAAATAAATCATTTAAAGGATATGTGGACTTTAAGAACTATTGATAGAGGGAGGACATCCTAAAATAGTCTCTTTGATCTGAATTCTTCCTCATCACATCCTTGACATAGAGCCAGGGTTTTGCACACCAGTCTTCTGCCCCCTCCATGTAACTTCTATAAAGAATATCTCCATTTCATTAGACTTCTTGTGAAAGTGGCCAAGAAAGTAAAAAATTAACATTTTTAAGGTAAAGATACTAAGTCTGTATTAGTTTTATATTTTCCTGCCCTTTCTTCCCAACAAGTATGACTGAACCACATCTACTTAGTCACTTTACAGCTATTTACAACACAAAATCTTCCTCCATTCAAGGAGGGCCCATCTTGTTACAAGAAAATATCAACAACCAGAAATACAGTTCATGAGAGAAACTCTGGAGTCAGACCTCTGTGAAACAATAATAATGGACATTTGGGTGTGCATGGCTTTTTGTTTGTTGTTTTTCTTTTAACTTTAAGCAACTGACATGCATGTTCTCATCCAGTCCTCAGGAGAATTCCATCGCTCCCATTTGAAAGATGGGCAATTCAAGGCTTAGGCAAGCTACACAAGTCCAAGATCACACAGATGTTAGGTAGAAGAGCTAGGATTTTAGTGTTCTTAACCACTGCTCTATACTTTAAATTTTCAAGGAAAGCAGAATCTGCTCTTTTCTCTATAAGGAAGATATACCCAGTACAGTCTAGGATCCTAGTTTGTAGAACAGAGATATATTTCTAGTGAATTCCTAATATTTTCTATACCCTTATCTTAAAACCAAATTAAGCAGCTCACTACCTAAAAACCAAAGGAAAATGTGCTAGACTTGGAGCTTTTAAGAAGATTTGTAAAATTACCAAATATGAAAAATCGTATTGGCAAAAACATCAAACAAAATTCAAGTTCTAGAAGCATAAACCATTGAGCAAAGAAAATGGAAACCAGAGTAGGTTTTCAAGTAGGACAAATATTGTTCTTTGGAATAGAAACTTGTTGCTGAATCTCACCATGGAGCAAAAGACTTATAAACTTTCGAAAAAACAGGGTTCACATGGAAACAGAAACATAACAGGAACTATGATATCGAGACTGACAGATGCCGTGTGTCTTCCTAATTCTTTTAAAAGCCATTCTTGGCCATTAAAATGTCAATGTAGGAATAATAAAATACCATTGAGTCTAGTTTTCCAGGGGGAATGTTTATGCAGAGGTTTTAAAACTTTAGACATATAAAAATTTACCAACACAGAAGGCAGATATATTGATAACCCTAGCTACTAAGAACTGCAGTTCCAGTTACTAGGAATTGACTAGAAAACACTTAAAAAGATGGTAATTACACAGTCATGAGGACTACTTAATAATATAAATCAATTATTATAGCTAACATTTTTTGAGTACTTGCTATGTGCTAGGCACTATTTTATTTTTTATTTTTATTTTTATGTTTTTCAGACAGAGTCTCACTGTCACCCAGGCTGGAGTACAATGGTGCCATCTCAGCTCACTGCAACCTTTGCCTTGCGGGTTCAAGCAATTCTCCTGCCTCAGCCTCCCAAGTAGCTGGGATTATAGGCACCCACCACCACACCCAGCTAATTTTTGTATTTTTAGTAGAGACGGGGTTTCACCATGTTGGCCAGGCTGGTCTCCAACTCCGGACCTCAGGTGATCCACCCGCCTCAGCCTCCCAAAGTGCTGGGATTACAGCTGTGAGCCACCGTGCCCACCTAGGCACTATTTGAAACATTTTCTCTTTAAGTTAATTCACTGAATGCCCACAACAATTCTAAAAGGCAGATGTTACTATCATCCCTACTTGAGAAAAATGAGGCACTGAGAGATGAAATAATTTTCAAAGTCACACAACTAGTAAGGAGTGAAACTGGCATTTGAACCTAGACAGTCTAAGTCTGGGACTGGAACTCTTACTCTGTATGCTATAATAATTTCCAGTAGCAGAGTCCTGCATGCCAGAACAGGGACGGCCCCCACCTAACAACTAATGGCAGACATAAAACAGAACATTCTGCCATGTTCATTGGCAAAGGTTCTTATAAACTAGATCTGTGCTACATGTCTTTGAATGAATCACAGTCAAGGATTCAAAGCCTCCCATGTAAACTCCCAGAAGCATTTACAAAGATGAAGATGAGGGAAGCAATAACTATATACAAAGCCTATACCAACTTGGCTGGGAATGACATCTAAACTATCATGTGACACAGCTTCCATTCTCTTGAAGCACTGTTTGCATCTTTTGCCATTTTGCCCTGCCTCTCGAGCTAGTCACGAGGTCCCTGCATCCCGACCCGGGCCACTCATGGCTGTGCATTCCTCTCATAGCCTTGCGCAAAGGAGACACTCCAGAGATGCTGCTGTATGATTTATGAATGTAACAACATGGGCCATATATGCTTTCCCAAGGGCTGGGCATCGAGCTGGCTCTGGAAGAAGGTGATGGGTGAGGATGTGCAGAGACGGGGTGAGAAAGCAGCTAAGTGTTGGAGAAGAGAGCCAGGCCAGGAGAGACGAAACACATGAGGGAGTGGTTAGCCTGAACCAAGGAGCTGTGCTGCAGTATGACCAAAGAGAGGGTGGTTAGTGATGCAGGACCTCAGAGTCTATTCCAGGGAATTCAGAGATTATTCCAATGGCAATTTGAATCACTGGCTGATCACACAAAGGGAAGAAGGAAGCCGCTGTGGGCTTTGTTTGCTGACATAAGAGCTTCCAAGTCCCAGAGTTAGAATGATCAGAGAGAAGCCAAAAGTTGAGAAGCAATTTCCAGGAAGTAGAGAGACACCAAATAAGTCATACATAGGTTTTTTGTTTGTTTGTTTGTTAATTTTTCGAGACAGAGTCCTGCTCTGTCACCCAGGCTGGAGTTCAGTGGCGTGATCTTGGCTCACTGCAACCTCCGCCTCCCAGCTTCAAGTGATTCTCCTGTCTCAGCCTCCCAAGTAGCTGGGACTACAGGTGCACACCACCACACCTGGCTAATTTTTGTATTTTTAGTAGAGACGGTGTTTCACTATGTTGGCCAGGCTGGTTTCAAACTCCTGACCTCAGGTGATCCTAATGCAGGAACAGTTCCCTGAGGTCTACAGATCAAGTCCAAGCTCCTTATCTTGGCATTTAAGGCCTTCTATGTTCTGACCTGGAACTTCAGCCATATGGACATCTCAACCCCCAAATGTCATTTGCTTTCATTCCTCTGCGCCTTTGTTCATTGCCAACGCCTGCCCTTGGATAGCCTTTCCACTGTTTTCTACACAGAGAAATCACCAACGCACTCACTCTGACAGTATAACTAATTAATTTCAGTTTGACTTAGTAGAAACTTCATAAGTTAAAAGAGACTGAAAGTGTGACAAAAGCAAATATTTACTTTCTCTTGGCCTGAATTTCAGAGTTGAAAGTATCCTCAATGGTTTGGAAGGCTCCATTCAAATTCTACTTACTGGGGAAACTCTATATCTCCCTTAAAATTAGCATTTTTTCCCTCTGATATTCATTTAGTACTTATTTAATTCTGCCTATTCATATTATACTTGTAGCATTTCTTTAAATTTGTCTTCTCTAGATCACAAATGCTTTTTTGAGGTCAAGGACAAGCCTTAGGAAAAATTCTTTTCTTTCCAGCATGCCATTAGTTTTCCACATAGCAGCTGCTCAGTGAATATTTATTGAGTCATTAGCCCATGATCATATTATTCTAATTAAAATAAGAGGCTTTTATCAAATGATAATTACATAGTTAATTATGAAGAAATACGGGAAAAAAAGTTGTATTATTGATCTGAAGTAAAATAAGAGTATGCGAGTCTCTTAAATTCCATCAGAAAAGAGTGACAGATACAGTAAATTATTTTAAACCATTATAATCATTACCATTATTTATAAAATGGGGTTAATTTTGAGTTTACAAACATAAAATACTTTCAGTACATAAACACAACAAACATTAAGTTGTGATGTGCAATTTCTGTCTTTATTTTACTCATACCTGAAGTTGTTAGGCCTTATATGGGGTGAGGTTAAAAATTCCTCACCCCATATAAACAGTGACTTCAGTTGGGATTGACAGATGCCTAACCAGGCTTCCTCAAACTGCTCCCAGGCCTTGCAGAGGAAATGGGCCATGTCCCAGCTAGACAGGAACCTGGATCCACCCCTTGTCTCTTGTTCCTTCAAGCCTAGGCTGGAAGTGAATGAGGAAATAGAGTTCGGGTAGGACATACAGTGGTTCAGTCATATTCTCTCCAATGGCTCCCCAAAACTTTTCCCAAGTCCTCAGTAAATATTTGGTGATTAACTGATTTTATCATCTGATATTTCTCCCAACATAATTGTTGAAAAAGAAAGTTGGCTGAGATGTACAACGACCTCTTCTCACAAGGTGGGTGGTTGGACTTGGGAAGGAATGAGAACCATTCTATTGATAGAAGAAGAGGCTCTTCCCCAGCCGACATAATGACGGAAATGGTGGTTTAGAAAAAATCTTAAAAATTGCTCAGAGATGATTATAGGCTGTCATTAAGAAATGAGGAAGGAAGGGCTTTCTTTTCGACTACAGGGTGTACAGCTCTACAGACAGAAATTATTATTTTATATTTAGGCCAATGGCAGTCTGTAGGCCTTTGAAATGTAAAAAGCAATAATAACTTAAGTATCTGGTTTGGCTTGCAAAGCATCAAGACAGATTACACAGGCCATATATAAGAATCAGGCTCTGTCTTTTATAACGTCTTGTATTTCAGGTTTCTGAAGTCACTGCTATATTCACTGTGTGCCTACTCTGTGTAGGACACCCGCCATGGTGGATTTAGAGAGTATCAGGCCATAGAGATCTAACTGGGTTCATCATCCAGATGAGGGAGGACTATGGGGAAAGTGAACAATGTATGCGCTGGGTTGCAGAAGAACAACACAGCCCACAGGCCGTTCAGGTGTTCATGGGAGGCAAGGATCTGTGAGTTGAAGCAGCTTCCCAAAAGTAGGAGAACAGAATTCCTGAAATCACACAGGCATGAAAATAACCATGGTTCCACTCAACAAACCAAATAACTTGTTTGCAACATAAAATGTGCAAACGTTTGTTCCTGATTAGATCTTTGAGAGAGTGCATGGGAAATCATCTCCAGTAAAGACATCCTACAGTAATTTTAACTCCTAATCCACGGTTTTATTTGGCACCCTTCCTCTCACATCCTCCACACCTTTTGAAATAGCTGAAGCTCAGGAACGGCATGTTTTAGTGTGCTGAATGGCAGACTACTCATATACAAATATATGCATGCTTACTTTACTTGGAGACAGAACCATTAGAGAAGCATAGTTACATTTGATATTCGGAGGTGAAAACTATGAACCACTGAAATAAACCTTTGTGTTCCATTTCCTTACTCTAGTGAGGTGTGAAAAGGCTTCTTGAAGTAGTAGCAGCTTCTGTTTTGGCTTGACTGCTGTCAGTTCCTGAGTCCAGCACTGAGAAAGAGTAACCATGTTGGTGGGGTCAAGATTTGGTGCAGCACATGCCCCTCGGGTGATGGGCGCACCAGGATCCCACAGATCTCCACTAAAGAACTTACTCATGTAACCAAATACCACCCATACCCCCAATGACTTATGGAAAGATAAAATTTTCAAAATATAAAAATTCCAAAATAAAATATAATAAACAAAAGAGCAGTTATGAATTTAAAGGACCTATCTCAATTCACACTGTTGAGCATCCAGGAGACTCCCATCACCCTCAGTAATAAACACCAACAGAAGGTCACTAAAGGCAGGAACTAGCCATTGTCAGATTTCCTGAGTTCACTTTTGACATGGCACAGTAAAATGCTTATATTATTCAACACATTTTATATTTTATATTTACCAATTCTATGGAGTGGGAAACAATTGCAACTGTAAATTTTTATGTCAAAAGAGAATATTATTCCAGAGAATAAAGAACTAAAGCTCAAAAACCATATTACTTCTTCTTCTTCTTCTTCTTTTTTTTTTTTGAGACAGAGTTTCGTTCTTGTTGCCCAGGCTGGAGTGCAATGGCATAGTCTCAGCTCACTGCAACCTCTGCCTCCTGGGTTCAAGCGATTCTCCTGCCTCAGCCTCCTGAGTAGCTGGCATTTCAGGCACGTGCCACCATGTACGGCTAATCTTTTGTATTTAGTAGAGACAGGGTTTCACCATGTTGGTCAGGCTGGTCTCAAACTCCTGACCTCAGGTGACCCACCCACCTCAGCCTTCCAAAGTGCTGGGATTACAGGCATGAGCCACCGTACCCAGCTAAAATCTGTTTTCTGATACCTAAAAGTAAAACCTTAAGAATCATCCATCTGTCCATCTCAGGATAAATTTGTTAAGTATTTATTCTATGCCAGGGCCTGGACTAATTGTTAGAGACAAAAAGATTTTTTTAACAAAGATTAACATATGGCTCCTGCCTTTAAAGAACTAACTGAAAATAAATACCGTCCTAAAAGTCTCTTCACACTTAAGTTGTATTTAAATAACTTAAATATAAAAATACCAATAGATTGAAAAATACTTAAAGGATTTCATGACCAGGTTGGAAATTAAAGTGTATTAAAAGGAGAGAGAATGAAATAAAAGGGAATTAGAACAGACCATTTCATTAGTCATAAGAAATGAACTTCCGATATGGATGGGTCTTGAAAATACTGAGTGAAAAAAGTCAAACAGAAAAGGATAAATATTAGATAATTCCACTCATACAAAGTAGCTAGTAAATTCCCAGAGGAAAATGGGCAAATTCATAGAGACAGAAAATAGATTAGAAGTTATTAAAGACAGGACAAGAGGAGAACAGAGTTACTGCTTATTGGTTACAGAATTTTTGTTTGGGGTGATAAAAAATTATAAAAATACTGGTGATGGTTGCATAACATTGTGAATATAATGCCACTGAATTGTACATTTAAAATGATTAAAATAGCAAATTTTATGTTATATATATTTTACCACACCTTAAAAAGTAAATAATGTAATATACTAAAAACCATTGACTTGTACACTTTAAATGGTAAATTGTGTGAATTATATCTCTTTTTTTTTTTTTTTTGAGACGGAGTCTCGCTCTGTCGCCCAGGCTGGAGTGCAGTGGCCGGGTCTCGGCTCACTGCAAGCTCCGCCTCCCGGGTTCACGCCATTCTCCTGCCTCAGCCTCCCAAGTAGCTGGGACTACAGGCGCCCGCCACCTCACCCGGCTAGTTTTTTGTATTTTTTAGTAGAGATGGGGTTTCACCGTGTTGGCCAGGATGGTCTCGATCTCCTGACCTCGTGATCCGCCCGTCTCGGCCTCCCAAAGTGCTGGGATTACAGGCTTGAGCCACCGCGCCCGGCCTGAATTATATCTCAATACACTGTTTTTTAAAAAATCTTTTACATGTTAGCATAGTTTTTACTATGTTTTTACTTTGTTACCTTGCAAAGCTCTGAATATTGTTACAGAAATTTGTCAAATTTTTCAGGAGAGTATGAGATAAGAGAGAAAATGTTAGATTAAATGGTTGGGCTTGGTGGCTTATGCCTGTAATCCCAAAGAGAGAAGGCCTCTTTGGGAGTTCAAGGCAGGTGGGTTGCCTGAGGTCAGGAGTTCAAGACTAGCCTGGCCAATATGGTGAAGCCCTGTCTCTACCAAAAATACAAAAATTAGCTGGGCATAGTGGAGCGTGCCTGTAATCCCAGCTACTGAAGAGGCTGAGGTATGAGCATCACTTGCACCCGGGAGGCGGAAGTTGCAGTGAGCCAAGATCACTGCACTCCAGCCTGGGTGACAAAGTGAGACTCCATCTCAAAAAATATAAAATAAATAAATAAAAATAAATAAAAAAGAAAATGTAAGATTAAGAGCCTGGGACATGTGATTCCAGGCCTGCTTTGCCACTTCATTGGTTGTGGTGCCTGAAGCTCAATAATCAACTTCCCTGGGCTCTGTTTTCTCATCTGAGAAGCAAAGGAGCAAAATCAGGTGATTAATTTTTTAAATACTGTGATTTGCACTTCTTACTGAATGCCTAGGTTTTATAAATAATCACTCATCTTTTGGCAGTTTAGAACATAGAACAGCCTTGTCTCTTTTGGATACGGGGTTAAATGACAAATTTACTACCTTGCAATGAATACTTATCAGGCTATTTTCAAAAGAGTTTCTTGGCTGGACTCTTCTTGAATATAGCCAGCCTGAAAAGTATGGCTGGAAACCACTGTCCAAACAAAACAGATGATAACATTTGTTTTTTACACCTCTTAAAAGTAGATTAGCTACAGACCAGAGCATGCCACTGCCTAAAAAAATGTGTAGTATATATTTGCTTGCAATACCTATTTCTTGAAAGGCAACAACACTTGTGTTTACTCCCTAGGAAACTCTCAGGGCGTGGGGTCAGATGAGAGCCTGGAGGGGCAGCAGGCCAGCTCCGACAGCCCCCGGGAGTCTATGACTTCTGGGCTCAGACTTGCTTCCTCAGCTGGCACTGCATTCCTCCCATGGGTTGATCATCGGCAAGACCAAAGAGTTCCCTTCTAGTAAGTACCATTAAGGAGTCCAAGGTCCAGACAGAAAAGAACGAGGTCAGGTATTTCCAAAGTATTTCATTCTAATGAAAATTTATTTCAGAAAAAGGCCATAATAACCCTTTGAACTAAGTTAACAAGAAAGCTACATTTTTGTCACTAGTTCTATTGTTGCCTCAAAACAATAGTAACAAAACAGAAAATAAATAGAATTACTGGGAAAAAGCAGAAATTAAGTACTCTCCCCATCTCCCATTCCAGACATAATAAAGTGATGTGATTTAGACTAAAATTTGCCAAAAGCCAGTACACCTTTTTTATCCTACTAGGCAAACACAAATACCGCAGAACAAGAATTCCATCTTAAAATAACAGCTCTGGAAAAAAAGAAGGTAGTAATAATCTTCTACTATGTGACTACTGAAGGTACTATGTGACTACTGAAGTCTGATAGGAAAGGAAAATAGACCTCCCACAAGTAAAATTAGTCACAATTTATGATAACCCGAGAAGAAAAACAGATTCTGGATTTGTCAATTCCATTTGAAGGTGGAGAAAAGCTTATAAGCTCATGATCACCCTCTGGACCCTTTACAAAGGGCCACACAGCCACATCAAGCTGTCAAACATACCCTGAATTGGAATTCCATCTTGGCTCGGTGGGATAACAAGTTTTGACTCAGCCCTTCGAGGAGAGCTTCGATTCCTCCATCCTCTGACCAGAGCCCCCACCATGGCTGCTGGCAGCATGCTCCCCGGGTCCCCGTGGTCCTGCCTTGGTGGTTGGGGGGGCCCGGTCAGGCTGTCACCGCAGGAGAATCATGTTCTCCTTGCAGGTGCTACACCCAAGCCCGACAGGTCTGGGCAGTTCCTCCCACCCTCATCTCCCGCCCACATTCTCATCCTTCTTGCGTTGTCAGACCTCCCTTGGGAGGCTCAGGGAAAGAAAGCTTGGAGGTGAGACAAGAGAAAAACAGACAACAGCAAAAATAAAAATGAAGAATAGGAATAAAGTCAATCAACTGAAAAGAATGGCCAATATTATAAAGGCAGTCTCCTTTATATGAGGGATCATTTTTGATGCTTCTTTTTTTACTTAAAGTCTAATTTTTCAACAAGCAAAAATGACCACACATGGGAGGGCTGAGGCGGAGCATGTACCTGCGTACCTATTTCTCTTTTCTCAGACTATGTTCCTTGCTAAATTGGAAGAGCTTTCAGGCAATTGTTTTTCCAAAGAGAATCATCTTCTACATAAACAGAATTTGTTTACAATATAAGAAAAGTATTTCTAACGTTTGGAGTGTTCACAGAATTACACTGGCATTTGAGAATGAGGAAAGTTGGTTAAGAGATTTAATAAAAATCCCAATCAAGTAAACTCTCAAAGACTTTAAAAAGATGAATCGAATCCAATGACCTAGTTAGCTCTCCTATGGAGCCCAGGTAGAGGTGCCTCATCCTGACCAGCTGGTGCCTGTGCTGTGCTCATATAGGACGCTGCTCACATGTGCCCCCTACTGGTCAGATGCCAGGGGCACACTGGGCAGTGACCAATGACTGCATTAAAGCAGGGGGAGGAGCAAGTAGCTCTAGAAAGTTCTAGGCTCCCTTAGCCATCTCTGTAAGCTATATTCTTTCAGCCTAAGTGGTAGAAGTCGAGATTGAATTAGCTGTACGCCGCCTGAGAGTTTTGGTATTGTTTACTGTTGTTATGACTTTTATGGGTTACACAGATGGAATGATCCATGCCTGATTTCACTCTTTTTCTCCCCTTCCCTAGTTATATCTTATTTAATTTAATAAGATCAAGATGGTTTCTGCAGGAAGTGGGCAAATTCCCCAAATCACCTAAAACTGATCACATTTAAATAAAATTACAATTTACCAAAGAAAGAGTATTTCGAGGATACACACCTTACATATTCATTTTGTTGACATTTACCTTATTATTTTGACCTTTCCAATATTCAGAAAACCTTTGGTATCACTGTGGTCAGAAGGAAAGTCGAAATGCAGGATGGGATTTTAAAATGGTAGAAGAGTAGGAAGCTATTGGCTCTATTCTCTCCACACCCCAATCTCAGGGCAGGATTCCTGCAGCACCATCTCGGAGGGGCAGCCCTTGATGAGAGGCATGTGTCCTGGGCCTCCTTGTGGGGTGCCTCTCCTTCCTCACTGGAGTGGGATTCCTTCTCCACGTCTGCCACAGAGGGCTGAGCTGGGCTCTGATGGGTTCAGGGGAGAGCTGCTCAGGGGCAAAGCCACCTACTCTCTAGGGAAAAGGGCAAAGAGGCCTTCAAAATCTCCGTTCCTGTCACACCCAGAGTCAATAAGACAGGCTGAAAGCTGTCTTCTGCTGGGGTCATGCCCTGTGGGAGTGGGATGGCATCAGGGAAGAGAGCAGGGGAGCCCAGTGTTCAAGTGTGGGGTTTGGTCTTGTCTTGAAGAGGGGGTTAAGGAGAGCTCTTGAGGAATGACCCAGTGTCACTCACTGGGGACAGTATCAGGAGGCGGGAACACAGCTGTGCATTCACCTGGAACCATCTCTTTGGAACTTCGTGTTCCACCGTAGGAGACTGCGTGGGCTGAGAATTAGGAGTGGTATGGAGTTGAAGAGAGCCTCTATCAAGACAAGCAGAAGGCAACTTTGACCCCATCCTTAGGGTGAGGTGGCAGGGAAAACGCAGCAATGCTGAACGCACACACGTGCTTCCTTAACCGGACCTGCTGCGGGTGAACCACGCCTTTCCCGGAGATGCAAAGGGAAGCAGCTCAACAGCGAGCCCATGAAGTCATTTCCTCCCGAAACCTGTCTTATTATAAGATACACCCCCCTGTCCCCGCCATGAAAAGGGACACACTGAGAAAAGAAACACATCTAAAGGACGCAGTATTGAGGCTATTAAAAATCTACTAACACCCTGCAAATGGAGCTCTTCTTGGAGGCCTTGATCATTACTGCTGCCACAGATCCAAAAATCCCCATCCCCCACGGGCCAATCAGAAGTCCAAGGAGAGACACAGGGTAGGCCAGAACCGTTTCGGAAGCACAGCAAACTGCCCAAATTCAGCCACTGAGACCCCTGCACAGCTGCTGCCATCAGCCACCAGACAGGATATGGAGGTATGTGGGAAAGTAGGTGGATGGAGCTGGTTGAAATTTCAAATACAAGTCCCCAACCCCGCACCTGAATTTCCCACCTAGGGGAACCTCCTTTGTGCATTCGTCATTCCCTGAACAGCCAGTCACAGTACTCTTCGCACTCTGTTGAGATGATTTACTTGTTAGAGTTTGTCTCATGCAATTATCTATCCCCAAGCCTCCGGGGGCACTTAAGGGGATGCAGATTCCCAGGACTTGCTCTGAAATGGCTGTTCTATGAGGTCTAAGATAGTGCCAGGGAGCCTTCTAAAGCTTTCCACATTTGCTCACATTGTCAGCCTCGATCTGATCCAAGGATAGTATGAAGATGCCAATTTACTAGCCTGAGGGCTTCTGAAAGTCATGGATCACAGCCTTCTTTGTACCCAGTATAGCGTATGTACCCAGCACATACATTGCTGGGTGAAGAGAGTCCCGGAGGCCAGGGACATCTACCCGTGGTCTCCACTCGAGGAGGCTGCCTGATACTTTTATCCTTCCATGAAACCCACTGCTTGCCACTGCCCCTGCCACCACCCTGGCTGCAGGTGCCATACCATAGGATCGCCTCATCTTACCTCCACCCCAGGCCCCCTCAATATTCCCATATTTCACTCACCTGTGATGCTTTGGCCCAGAATACGATTTGTCCAAGCAACAGTTTCCTGCCTCTTCCGCCCCACCAAGAATGGCTCCATCTATCCTTCAGATGTCCTATGCCCTGGATACTAGCACAGAGCGGTCCGTGCATCAACTCAGGGTTCAAGTTGAACAGCATCATTGAACACTCTGTCATCCTTAGTTTGCCAGTTATAGCAGGTGGGTGCACAGTGTCCAAGGTTTCCCCCAACAGGAAGCTGAGCGATGACCGTGACTGCAGTGGGAACGTGGTCAGGAAGAGGAAGAAGGGTAATGTCCTGCCTGGGAGGTCAGCGCCACCCTTCCACACACACACACGTGCTTCCTTCACCGGACCTGCTGTGGGTGAACCACACCTTCCCTCGAGATGCAAAGGGAAGCAGCTCAACACTGAGCCCATGAAGTCATTTCCGTCCCAAACCTGTCTTATTGTAATATACAACCCCTCTCCTCTCATGAAGAGGGACACACTGAGAAAGGAAACACATCTAGAAAACCAGAATCATCCTGAAGGCTGGTTTAAAGGCCAGCATGGCTCACAACAAACTTTCATTCATGGGTGTTTGTTGCTAATGTCCTACCGTGACAAGTTGACAACTATCCTCTAAATTTCATAAACATAAATACTGTCCCCATCTGCCCTCTACAGAGGATGAGGCTGAATTGGGCCATGTGTTTCTCTGGAGTCTCTTAGGGTCTAATGTGGTTCTGAGCACACAGAACACATGCTAATTGAAGTAATGTGTGTCAAGCTGTGATGATGTTGTTGTCAACTGTTAAGATGCGCACAAAGCCATCAGCATTAAGTATGCTATCCAACTCTGTAGCAAATACTTGACCTCGTACTATAATGTCAGGGAGGAGTCTTGGGGTGAGGGTGGGGCTGTGTGTGGCATGTTTCAACCTCACTCCTGATCTTCTCTCCATCTGGGTGGTCCTTCAGGAGCTCCTGGTCTCTCTTTAACCCCCATATGCCTCTCTTGGGGACAGGACTCAAGAATTAGACTGGCATGCATAGGAAGGGAAAATTGGGCAGGCATGATCTGGATGCACTCCTGCTTTCAGGGCACAGAGCTGCCCACCAGTAGCACCCGCTTTGTCTCCCCCTTTCAGGTGCAATGTCTGCTCCTGTGTGTGAAGGGCTGCTCAGGTCAGCCTGTCGCCTAGGAAGGTTCCAATTCTGAGTTCAGTACTAAGACGCCTACAGGCCCAGACATGAGACATAATCTCCAATGTCAGCTTATTAGCAATAAAGGTGAGAATTTAGTCTTCCTCTGCCTTCCTGCTTGGTTTCAAATTCTCAAAGTGGGCAGAACCTGGCCGGGTGACGAGGGTCTTCGCTGTCCTTTCCCCAAGCCTCCATGTCTGGTGGGCTGGCTCAGGGACATGGCACTTGAGAAACAAAATGATCCTCAGAGACGGTGGCTTCTGACAGATGGGGCACGGTGGGTGTGGGCCCACTGGTTTCTCATGCGGCCACTCGCAGCACAGTATTTTGTGCCACAGTTCGCTTCTGCAGTCTTGCAGGTGGCCTTTATCGTGGCCTGGTAAGCAGCTCTAGTGCACTTTTTACTTTGGCAGCTGACTCAGCTGCTGACAACTTTGCCACAGGTGGTGGCTCTTTTTGGAGTGTTGTTGGGCCTACCAGCACAAGGTCCGGACATGCAGGCTCAGGCCTCAGCAAGGTGGTCTTAGCCTAACTGTGGGGGAAGGGGGGATTTAGGGAGCAGGCATCAGGCTTGCCCCTCACCAGATATACTGAGGCACAGTCAACTGTAGGAAAAGCAGAGTCTTTATGTTAATAGGTTTTTTTTAGCATCAAGGGTGGAGCCATACTGCAAAGCAGCATGCTCTGTGCACGCTGCAGAATGGGGTTTAGCTTTCAAGGATCACTGCCTGGCCCATTCAGCCATACTTCATCAGCTGCTGCAAATTCCGTTCTGTACTCAAGGCCAAAAAGAAATTGAGGAGCGGCACAGTTTGGGTTCAGGAAGCTCATTCACAGGTTTCAGGGTCTCCCTGCACTACAGGGTCTCAAGTTGGCTCCGGATCGCTGGGTTCTCTCAGACACCACCGGGACTCTGCTCCGGGCTGCATTTAGGGAAGGATAGCTGTGCAAAGCTAACTACTCCAGGGGATGGGGAAAAAAGGTTTTCTAAATTTGGAGGATGTAGAACCATCTGTGTATATAGAATTCTCAATACAAAGAACATGGAGGAAATTCTACAACTCTTTTTTAAAGACGGGAAATAAAAAAAAGATGATCCACTATTATCCTTTCTTTTCTTTTTTTTTTTTGTTGAGATGGAGTCACCCTCTGTCACCAGGCAGTGGTATGATCTTGGCTCACTGCCACCTCTGCCTCCTGGGTCCAAGTGATTCCTCTGTCTCAGTTTCCCAAGCAGCTGGGACTACAGGCGCACACCACCACGCCCAGCTACTTTTTGTATTTTCAGTAGAGATGGGTTTTCACCATGTTGGTCAGGATGGTGTCAATCTCTTGACCTCATGATCCACCCGCCTCAGCCTCCCAAAGTGCTGGGATTACAGGCATGAGCCACCACACCCGGCCTATTATCCTTTCTTTTCTCGAAGTGATAACCACTACCCAGGCTGAACTGTTCTGAACTGGATGTTGCACAGAATTCACCCAAGCACTCGCTAACTCCCATGCTGTCTGTATGGTCCTCAGCGTTGCGGGGGCCATGTATATGAGAAAAGCAGTGGAAACACCAATGCATGTATGGTTTCTGCTAAAATAAGTTAATCCACAAAAAATGTATTTGTAAATTCATATAGAATTTGGACTCTATATAAGTATTACTGCCTAGAAATGTTCATTACTTCCCAAGGGCACCTCGTCTCTGTCTGTCCTAATGGTGGGAAAATGTGCTCAAACTTGCCCATCTAAGGCAACTTTCCCATGATTCTCAGTGTGTCCTCCTCCAGCTGTAGCCCTCTTCTTCCTTCAAGTATAAAAGCTACAAATGGGTTATCTATCTGTACTCACTGTCTTCATCTCTTCCCCAACTCATGCCAATCTAGTCTCTTTCCTGCTTCACCACACCCCCCCCCCCCCCCGCCAACCAAAACAGTTCTCTGTAATATGATGCTGCTTAACCCAACTGGTATTTTATGTTTCTTCTGTGTATAACTTCTTGGAAGCATCTGATACTTCTGGCCACTGTTTTCATGTTAAGCACTGTCCTGCCTTGGGGACCATAGCCCCTTAGAATCCTGGTTTTCCTCCTCCCTGTACCAACATCCCTCTTCAGTCTCCTTTGCAGGATCAGCCAATGACTCATTTATATTTTCAGCCCAAACTTCTGAGCACCAGACCAGTATATCCAAGTGACTATTTGATAGCTCAGCTTTGAGATTTCACAGGAAACTGAAATGTAATATACCCAGAATGAAACACAACTTCCCTCCCAAACTGGGCCTTCTTCCAAGGAATGTCACTATCATTTGTGGGGTTCTGCCAACCAGAAATGTCAGAGCCATCCTTTTCACCTTTTTTTCCATCACTCCACACATTCAAATCATTACCATCTCTAGTCAATTTCTTTACTTCTTAATTCACTTGCATGTCACTTCTTTTTCTCCATCTCTACCCTGGTCATCTTCCATCTGTACTAGTATAACATTCTACTAAATATTCTTTGGAGGGGAGCAGAACTATAGTGCCATGATCATTCAAATGGCAGACCTGATGTCACCCTATCCTTACCCCATCAGCTGAAAACTCTTCCATGCCTTTTCATTTCTTCTAGGATAAGGATCACAACCTGTATGTAACCTGGCCTCCAGCACTCACATGTTCCCATCCTGGCCCCCTTGCTGACCTTACTGGCCTTCTCTCCCACACCATGCCAGATGCATCACTCATCTCTAAGTCCCTCCAGAGCTCACTGTCTCTCTACATCGCTTTTCTGCCGCCACCTCAGTTCCTGCTCACCTGTCAGACCTCAGCATGGTGATCACCTCCTCATGACAATGCCTACCTGTATTTTTTTTTCCTTTATGGCATTTATAATTTACAATGAATATCTGGCTTATAGCCATCTCTCCTACTAGTCTAGTTTAGTATATTGATGGGGTGGTGGGGAAAGCGCATGTGTTTTTTGCCTGCATCAAATTCCCACAGCCTGAAACAGCACCTGGCACAGAGTACATACTTAACGAATGCTTGCTGAATGACTGAATGAACAACTATACGGCCCTGAGGACTTTGGTATAATTAGTGTGGGTGATATTTCTATCACAGCTGTTGTAATTTATAAAAGTATGCCATTGCTTATAATTAGGTAAAGAAGCAAGCCTGTAATTACGAACTCATTCCCATGGGAAAACATGATCTGCTTTATGATAACTACTTTATTTTATGGATTCTTCAAAGAGAACACTTTGGTGAAAAGTGAGCTGCCTGTATTTCTCCCTTACTTACATTTAATATTCACATCTTCTCTGCCCTGAGAAATGCTATATTGCTGAACATAGCCATGAAGTTCGACAAATTTAACAAGTAACTAAATATCTCTTTGTAGCTTAATACTTATTATATGATTACAACCTAGGTTAAATTATATTAAAAACTGTTATTAAGAACAGAGCAACCTAGAAAAGTCAAGGCAATGGAGCTTTCTCATACCAAACCTTTAAACTCCTACAAACATGATTTCTGTATTTATTTTCTCCTCTATATCAAAGCAAGGCAAGACTACCTTACGTCATTATGGCACTTTAACTCACACACACAATTTAATAAGAGTTTAAAATTTTGATTTTATAGAAAATTGCTCATTAATATTATTGGTTTTTTCAGAGATTACTTATTTTCTCAGTAATGAAAGGTAATGAATTAAGGCTGATTTCTAGTTTATAATTAATTGATACTCAGAGATTTCATGTTTTAAAACTGTAATATCAGTGATAACTTAATATGATAAAAACCCAGGTTTTCTAATCATATTTAAGAATCGCCTAGAAATATTTTGTCTTTAATTCACATATTCATTTGCTCATGATTGGTTAGAACCAGTTCCTAAGAACACCTCAAGATTTGGCCATTGGAAATAACCATCTTTAGGAAAGGCTTTTTTATTTGTAATTCAACCCTGAAATATGAACCCTATAAAATTTTAGAACTCTACATTAGATTGGTGCAGAACCTTAAGCCAGAGAGTGTGCCAGCATTTCTTTCTCTATTTTAAAGAGTACATGGATTAATTACAAGGTGCCGACTGACCTGGATTAGTCTTTATCCCTGCCTGCACAAAATTAATTCCTACCATTTAAATCAATTAGATTAGGTCAAGATGGGTAATTCAGGCTGAACCTAATATAACAACTCCTATTTACTAGTGCATCTAAAGTTAACACAGATCTATTGAAACAATTCCTGTTTATATATTAATGGCATAAGGAGTTAGATTTCTCCCTGCTCACTTTGTAGTGAAGCTATTCACTTTGTAATGAAAGCTATTCAGGCACTGCTTAAATTTAGGTATTCATTGGGAATAGTTTTCAAACACTCAGCTATGGTGGAGGGGCCTGAGTGGGAAAGGAGAGATGTTGATCAAGTGGTCTGAAGTTTCAGTGGGAGAGGAGGAATAGGCTCTGGTGATCCATTACACAGCATGGTGACTGCAGTTAACGATAACGTATCATAGATTTCAAAAGAGCTAAAAGAGTGGATTTTAAATGTTCTGACCACAAAGAACAGCCTGATTTGATCATTCCACAATGTATATATATGCATCAAATCATCACATTGTATCCCATAAATATATACAATTATTATCAATTAAAATAACACTAAAAAACACTTTGCTACAAAAAGTGAGGGAACATATTGGCCTTTTTTTTTTTACTGCATTTTGTCTTTATGCATCATATAATACTTGCACTGACTTATTTATTTATTTATTTATTTTAGAGATAGGGTCTCACTCTGTCACCGAGGCTGGAGTACAGTGGCACAATTACAAGTCACTATAACCCTGAACTCCCAGGCTCAAGTGATCCTCCCTCCTCAATCTCCCAAGTAGCTGGGACTACAGGTGTGCACCACTGTGTCCAGCTAATTTAAACTGTTTTTTTATTTTCTTTTTTAGAGACGGGATCTCACTATGTTGCCGAGGCTGGCCTTGAATTCCTGGCCTCAAGTGATCCTCTTGCCTCAACTTCCCAAAGCACTGACAGCATTCTACATGAGGGGTATGTATCAGGTGTGTGAACATAAGTGGGTCTCCTGAGTCTTGTGTCTGCGTGTGTCAGGTAGGGACCTATATCATGAAGATGTCCCTAGAAGGGATGACATATGGATTAAGTCTGGAAGAACAAACAGGCATAAATAGGAGTCAGCCAGCCTGGAGTCATGGGATGGGGTGAGAAGCCAGAATAGGCATTTAAGGAGAGGGAGTGACATGTGCAAAGACCCATGGTGCCTATCCAGTGGAAATGCAAGCAATGCAGTAGGGTAGAAATTGGTGGTGGTGGTGGTGGTGTGTGTGTGTGTGTGTGTATGTGTATAGGGGAAGAAACAAGAGACAAGACTGTAGAGGTAAGTAGGCACCAGACCACATAGGGTCTTATATATCCAGTAGAGAGTTTGGACTGAATGTTTTAAATGGAGGAGTACCATAATCAATCATATCTGCATTTTGAAAAGACAACTCTCAATGAAGTTGGAAAACAGACCAGAGGAAGAAATAATGCAAGCATGGACACCTGCTAAGGAAGAGGCGGTGGCAGCCTGGATAAAAGCACTTGCAGGGAGAATGCCTATAGTTTGAGAACTCATTGGATGGGGCTGTGTCATGAAGGAGAAGGAGGGAAAGGCTGAAGCTTGTAGTTAAGGCACCTTGGGGCTGGCGTTGCCATTGAGTCTCAGGGTATGCAGAGAAGAACGGGAGAGAGTTGGTTATAGGGTGGTGGGTGATTCCGGAAAATAATGAGTTCTCCATTTTTAGATATGTAGGCTGTCACTAAATATTTTTTCTCATTATAATTAATTCCATGAAGACATTTTTGAATGTGAATTATGTTAGTGCCTTTGAGTTGCACTAGCTCCACCTTCAGGGTAGAACCTGACTCCTTCATCTCTGTTTCTCACAGCTTCTAGCACTGCAGTTGCTCAATAAGTTCTTGTCTCATGACACCATTGGGATAAATTGCCAGGAAGGAAGAGATACAGCAGGTTCAAAGGGTAAGACTGTCATCATTCTTATTATATACTGTCAGGTTTTTTCCAGAAGGATTACATAGTTTACACTATTAACAGTAAAGCATGAAGATAACCTGTTTCCCTACAATCTGTCCCTTCTTGATTTTTGGCTTCTGTTTATTTGATAGGTGTAAAATGTTTCCATTTGAAAATGTATTTAAATTGACCGTTATTTTCAGATTTGGTTTCCTATTTGTTTTCCTTTGTGTGAAAGAGCCAGTTTTATCCTTGGACCACTTATCCAATTAGAATCTGATATTGTGCTCACATTTATATAAATTATTGTGTGTGCACATGAATTAAGTCTCTAATTTTTGCTGTACATATTTTCCCATTTTGTTGCTTTCTTACGTTTTCGTTTTAAAAGGTTTTAAACTTCATATCAAAATACATATGTTCATCTTTGCCCTTTTCAATTTTCTCTTCCTTCAAAAAAATTTTCTTCTTTACAGCTGAAACTGTGCTACTGCAAATCTATAATTCTTTAGTTTATTGGGAGTTCACTGTGATATATATTATATGGCTTGTGGTCTGAATCTTGAATATTTTTTCTTTTGAATTATATCTTGTATTAGTAACTATTTTTTACTTGCTTTTTACTTGTTTCATCTATTTTTATAGGTATTTAATGATAACTGCAATAAATGTTTATACAGTTTCTTTTTTGCTACTTAATTTCATCTTCTTAGATTTAAATAATCCTCATGCTTTTTCCCCCACTAGGAAAATAATTTTTATCGGTCAGGTGTGGTGGCTTATGCCTGTAATCCCAGCACTTTGGGAAGCCGAGGCAGGTGGATCACTTGAGGTCAGGAGTTTTGAGACTAGCCTGGCCAACATGGCGAAATCCCATCTCTACCAAAAACACAGAAATTAGCCAATCACACCTCTGCACTCCAGCCTGGGCGACAGAAGGAGATTCTGTCTCAAAAACAAAAACAAAAATAAGTTTTATCATTAAAGACAAGAGACCAAAATAAAACTATCTTAGGAAGGGGATAAAAGACCCTCCAAATATAACTGAAAGACAAGGTTGTAGGGAGGATCTCCCTTTGCCCAGCTTTCTCCACTAATCCAGAAAGTGTGAGAGAAAAAGCAAGAATGGATGAGCATGTGTGAGGAATGCACAGGAGACAGCGCACACAGCTGAGGGCACGCATTTTGGTGTACAAAAGATCTGGGTGTGAGTCCTGGTTCTGCCACTTATGAGCTGTGTGTCTTCAGGTAAACTTCTCAATCATGCAAGTTTGCCCATCTGCAGATTAATAAATGGTGTGAACAGAGAAGGGACTAAAGGGGGAAGGAAGACTAATCAGCAGCTGTTATTATAGGTGATACAGGAGAAATGATCATGTTCATGCAAAGAACTTGCCTTACACTGTCTGCTGGCATATGGTGAGCTCCCAAAATGCTGCCTGTGGTTATTAAATATTTCTCGGCTAGGCCACTACATCAATCCATACCAAAGTTTTGAGTGTATTACTACATTTTCAAATAGCAAGCAGTTTGCAATTTGTATGTGCCTTTTCACAGAAATGTTTGAGGTGGCCGGGCATTGTGGCTCACACCTGCAATCCCAGCACTTTGGGAGGCTGAAGCAGGCAGATCACTTGAGGTCAGGAGTTCAAAACCAGCCTGGCCAACATGGCAAAACCCCATCTCTACTAAAAATACAATAAAAATTAGACAGGCGTGGTGGTAGGTGCCTGTAATCCCAGCTACTCAGGAGGCTGAGGCAGGAGAATCTCTTGAATCCAGGAGATGGAGGTTGCAGTGAGCTGAAATCATGCCACTGTACTCCTCCTGAGTGACAGAGCAAGACTCCATGGCAAAAAAAAAAAAAAAAAGGAAAGAAATGTTAAAGGTGTAATCTGGCATTAAGTAACTTGAAATAAAAGTGAAACTCAGGTGCCATAAATGTAGGTCTATAATAACTGATAACAATGCTTTGAACCTGGCCAGCTTTCTACTCTTCATTTAGGTGGATATAATTCTTAGAAGAGTTTATATCACTTCCTGATTGCAGGTTAATTCTCAGAAAGAAAAGACAGCTTGGACTCTGAGGTCATTCTTTGTCATTAACAGTAAAGAGCAATTATCCAAATTCCTTAAGAGATGAAAAGTTCTCCCTAACTGAAATTTCTGTTAACTTTAGGGTTAACAACAAAAACCTTTTTCAATGCTTGTTAATTTTTTTTTCCCTCAACTGGGTCATGCACATCCCTGCCTTGATAGGTAAAGACGGTATACAGACTATAATTTAACCTTCCCCGATGATTCAGATTGTTGCCTGCCTCAGGGTCGAATCTATAACAGGGAGCAGACTAGGAAGAAGGTGGAGGGGCTAGGATTAATAAACACGGATAGGCTGATGCACATTCAAAGATTCTTTTTTTCTTTAAATAAATTCCTCATGTCTTTGTGTGTGTGGTGTGTGGTGGGGTGGGAGTTCAGGCTCTCCTCTACAAACCGAGTTTAGAAAAAATCAGTTCACAGGCTGAGTGCGGTGGCACACGCCCATAATTGCAGCACTTTGGGAGGCCAAGTTGCGTGGAATGCTTGAGCCCAGGAGTTTGAGACCAGCCTGCAGTAACATAGTAAAAGCTCATCTCTACAAAAAATACAAAAAACTTTAGCCAGGTGTGGTGGCTCACGCCTGTAGTCCTAGCTACTTGGGAGGCTGAGATGGAAGAATCACCTAAGCCAAGGAGGTTGAGGTTGCAGTGAGTTGTAATTGTGCCACTGCACTCCAGCCTGGGTGACAGAGTAAGACCCTGAGAAAAGAGAAGAGAGAGGGGAGGGGGAGAGGAGAGGAGAGGAGAGGGAAAGAAAGGAAGAGAGAGAGAAAAAGAGAGACAGGAAGGAAGGAAGGAAGGAGAAAAGAAAAGAAAGAGTTCATTAAGGGTTTTGGCTTTCCTGAGTTGTACTTGACTACAAGTGTACACAATGCTGTAGAATCTGGTGAGCTGAAAAGTGTTCTTGAATATATTTAAGGATTCGAAAGCAAGCATTGCCTATAGACAGAAGAAAATGAACTTTGTCTACCAGGATCTTCAGCTAAACACCTAGGGATCCTTCCATGTCTGGCTTGGGGGCTGAGTTAGCTATGGCTCTGCAGAGGCCACAGATTACACGGAATATTTTAAAGTAACACAGTACTAGAGAGATGTGCATTTGCTTGAAGACAGAAAAATCTTTTACTAGAAGGAAGCTTACCTTAAAAGTTTTTTTTGGAACTTGTATGCATGATGATTTGCCCTTTTAGAGAAGATGCTAAAGGTTAATTTTCTATGGCATAAGAACTGCAGATACATGCCAAAATTCTATTCCCAGATCTAAATTATATAATCAGAAATAGGGCATCCAAACTGAACATCAAATAGTCTTGCTTTCCAGCCGACTATGAAAAAAATCAGTTTCAATGTTTGAAGTAGTATTTGTTTATATAATGCAACCAACCATGACTGCCAAACACAGTAATTAAATGCTTTTACAAGTGAGAAATCTTGCCAGAATATGCAATTTGAAGGGGGAAATAAGCAGAGAGTTGATATGCAGTAGAAAATGCTGAATTATTTATTTCATTCTGCTCAGAAGCAGACACTCATGCTTTGAGTCTACCTGCAAAAATACTGAAAGACAAATGGGAGCATCAGAAGGGGGCAGTTACTTTATTTAATCTTATCTTTTTTATCTATAAATGGTACACTTTCTTCTCACTCAAACTTGAAAAATGAGGACTTCTCATCTTCCTGTCATTATAAAATGACCTGTGTGGAAATGAAATTAAACATCTACAAATAAACAATAGACAACCATATTTTTCTTTTCCATTCCTTTAATTATCAACTAATTTTTTCTATCCTCTGATTTCACCTAAATGCTCCTACTGGTGAAATATAGCATCAATTTAATATAGGCTAATACTTAGAATGAGCAATTAATGAAGTACTTTCAAAGGATTCCACTTCTAAGACAATTGTGAAATCATCCTTAATCTCGATTTTCACTCATCTCCATGATAAAACAATATAAATGTTGTCTGGCTTCCCCTGGGAACTTAAGGGAACCTCAAGGAAAGCAGAGGAGGTAGCAGCAATTGCTAGACTTTGCACTGGACTTCCAAGCACCTAGTAGCATTAATTTATTCATATGAACATCCATGGAATCAGGCTCTAATTTTCTCCAAAGTGTAGAGAGGAGGGAGTACTTGCACAGCAGATAAAAGGTGAGTTAGGTGGGGGAAATATTGGGATTAAGACTTATGCATTTTCTTTTTCCATTACCCAAATAGTAGTTCTTTGATAACACCTGCACATTTTTTTGTGTGTCTTGGAGAATAACTTCTCTATTATCAGGGACCCCTTGGCCCAAGGGACCACCAGCTCTTGACTGGCCTGCAGCACAAGGCTCCTAACTTGTCATCCCTTTACCACTACACTTTTGGCAATTCATTCTCACCCAATAGCTAGTGAATTTTCAGAAAGCTGAACTGGATTCCATCACCCTCCTGCTTAAAACCTATAAATATAGTCCCACTGCATTTAGAATAAAAACCAAACTCCTGAACATGGTCTGCAGGGCTGTACAGGAGCTAATCCTCATCTCTCTCTTCAACCCCATCCCCACTGCTCACTGCCTCCAGCCTCACTGGTTTTCCACTCATTCACTCTTTCATTCATGTCCCAAATTCATGTAGGCCTTCCCTAATCTCCTACTGTGACTAAAATGTAAACTCTTACAGCATCCCAGTCTCTTCATTCATAGCACTGACTACAATTTAAAATAATATACTTACGGTTTTTAAAACGGTTATCTTTCAGCTCCACTAGACTCTAAGCTTCTTGCAGGTGTTACTATCAATATAACCACTGCCTCCTCAGCACTTACTAAAGTGTCTGGCATATGGAGTCCTTCCATAAATGTTGGCTCAGAGTGAGCAAGTGATTTCTGACTTGACCAGTTCCTCAACAGTCTGGGGCATTGGTTCCTTCTTACCCATAATGGCTCTGCCCTTTCCTCTTTAAAGGAATATTCTAGGACGGAGGAAAAAGAAGCAACATATGGCATGGATGCAGTGAATGGGGAACACTTCTACACTGCTGGTGGGAATGTAAACTAGTACAGCCACTATCGAAAATACTGTGGAGATTCCTTAAAGAACTAAAAATAGATCTACCATTTGATCCTGCAATCCCACTACCAGGTATTTACCCAGAGGAAAAGAAGTCATTATTCAAAAAAGATACTTGCACATGCATGTTTATAGCAGAACAATTCACAACTGCAAAATTGAGGAACCAACCCAAATTCCCATCAATCAATGAGTGGATAGAGAAACTGATATATATATGGACTACTATGCAGCCATAAAAAGAATGAATTAATAGCATTTGCAGTGACCTGGATGAGATTGGAGACTATTACTCTAAGTGATGTAACTCAGGAATGGAAAACCAAACATTGTATGTTCTCACTGGTATGTGGGAGCTCAGCTATGAGGACGCAAAGGCACAAGAATGATACAATGGACTTTGGGGACTTAGGGGGAAGAGTGGGAGGGGGGCGAGGGATAAAAGCCTACAAATATGGTGCAGTATATGCATGGGTGATGGGTGCACCAAAATCTCACACATCACCACTAAAGAACTTACTCATGTAACAACAACAACAATAAAGTAAAATAGAAAAAGAAGCAACATAAGCATTAACATTATGTCATTTCCCTCAGCCAAATGGACTACTATGTGGGGTCAACAACCAACAGACCCTTCAGCTATCTATGTATGGTCATGTGGCCCAGGGTTTCCCCACTGTTCCCAGGATAAATAGGGAACCACAAAGTTCTGCTGAATGAACACAAGAATGCAAAAGCATTTTTTATTACTCTTAGTTCTAGGACTGACATGTTGGTACAACTCCAGGGGGCACCCACGCTCAGATTTGTGACCAGCACTGGTAGAGCAAGCTGCGGCTGTGTAGCGTAGGTGGCCGCCCTGCTCAAGGGCTTCGATGTTGTCCTTCTGGCTTAGCCTTCCATCTCTGTGCCCTGTTCTTAGGTTTACTCTTTATTACAAATGCAACATTTATCTTATATGTGGCTTTAAAAATATGAACAAATATGAACAAAACAGAACATATTCCTTATAAGGTCAATGAAATAAAGGTCAGTGGAAGGCTACAAAAAGAAAAACCTGTGTAAGTTGATTTTTTTATTAGAAAAAAACCTCACAATGTTACTGATTTTTTAAAATTGATTCCTCATTGTTTATTTACTTTGAAAACATAAACACATGTGAAAATACTGTACAATCAATATTTTTCTTCTATCAAAATCCATGAGACTTATGAAAAAAATAAACAATTATCTCATTGAGGACCAAGGGTAAAAATTAATAAAGCCACTGTTTTCTTTAAATACAAAAATCCCTAAGTTATCCCAGGAATGGTTTGAAAAGGAAATTAGAAATACATTTTAGGATCAAAATCTGGGTTACAGCAATGTCCACATGAAGAGCATTTTTGGTAAGGACCTGATTGAAATTTAAGAATCATTCTTGGCCAGGCGCAGTGGCTCACGCCTGTAATCCCAACACTGTGGGAGGCCAAGGTGGGTGGATTGCCTGAGGTCAGGAGTTCGAGACCAGCTGG
>NW_012115389.1:4278595-4319308 GCF_000951035.1 Colobus angolensis palliatus
TGATCCACTTGCCTCGGCCTCCCAAAGTGTTGGGATTATAGGTGTAAGCCACGACATTTATTGTTAAATCAAATCATTACTGCTTTGATACAGGCAGGAAGAAAAGTTCTATTTTTTTCTATTATATTAGCTTTCTCTTCTAATGACATAGTGTTTTGGAGAAGAGTGGCTGACAACAGAGGGAGGAAGAACACTTATTTAAGTAACTTGCAACCTGCAAACAGATTGTGTTCTAAATCATTCTGAGCCCAGACTTCAAGTTTGGAACCCAGTTTCTCACAGACGACGCATTATAAAGGATAAACGTGTTCCCAGATCACCTATATTGGTCTATTTAACTTGGGCACTAAATACCCAAGGAGCCTGTCCTCCTGGTTACAACCTGTCTCTACCCAGCTGTCCTCACCAGCAGCTTGGAAGTCATTCTCAGTAGCTCGATTATTGGCCTTAGTGTCATCTGGCTCTGTTCCCACAGCCTATGTCTGAATCCTAAAGACAGAGGAGTGGAAAGCAGAAAGTAACAGAGTAATTTGATAGAGTAATTGTCACTTAAAACTCCCTGAGATAGAAGCATCTCCCCCGAGTCTGCGCTGAATGTGGTATGATTCTTGCACTATTCCAAAGAACAAAACCCCAATTGGCCCAGTGCGGGCTGTCGCGCTTGAGTGATTCTGGATGGCAGTGTCAGCTGAACTGCCAGCACCTTCCAGTCAAGGAGACTCAGAGACTTGGATCAGAGATGAAGACACCACCACAGCCCTTCACAACACAAGGCACCCCCACCACGGTGCCACGAAATGCCTTGAGGGACTCTGAAGAAGGAGGGAGAGTGTGTAATAGTGTGTAGGGATAAGAGCCGGGGATTCACAGATTATATTCAGAATTTGTTTTATTTAGAGAATAAAAAGAGAGCCACAATGAAGTACAATGGCCCCATTTTAATGGCACTATTGGTTTCTTACCCAGCATTGGTTCTCTCCTTCTCCCCAAGGTAACCACTTCCTTGTTTCTTCTACACACAGTCATATGGCATAGCTGGAGCTAAGTCATCCCCAGCTCTAGAGGTGGATCCTGCGGGATCTAAGCCCATCATTGCGGGCGTTGAGTACGGTTACTGCCCTTCATGATGTAAGTGGCCACATCAGAGGGATGACGTGTATTAAATGGCTGTGAAGAGGTTTCTATCTCCTGGTGCACATGGACAAGGGAATCTCTTATTCCATTTGTGGCTAGTAGACATCTTGTCGCCACTTAGGGGAAACTGCCTGAGAAAGCAGCCAACCCCACAGATGGTAGAGCAGAGAGATGGGAAGAAACTGAGTCTTCAATGATGTTTCTGAGTCACTGAACCAATGAGTCTTAGAGGCTGTACTCCTTCAAGAGGAATTTACTCATTTCTGTTTGTTTTACCAAATTTTAGTAAGAGTTGCTATTATAGTAGAAAGTGTTCTGATAAAGTACCAATGAAAGTATCAACCTGGAGATGGGGAGTGGGAGATAAAAGGTGTGATAGATGTGAACGTGCTTTGAACATTAGTATAGAAAGTGCTAGCTGGGGCGGTGGCTCACGCCTGTAATCCCAGCACTTTGGGAGGCCAAGGAGGGCGGATCACGAGGTCAGGAGATCGAGACCAGCCTGGCCAATATGGTGAAACCCCGTCTCTACCAAACAATCAAAAAATTAGCTGGGCGTGGTGGTGGGCACCTGTAATCCCAGCTACTCGGGAGGCTGAGGCAGAAGAATCGCTTGAACCCGGGAGGTGGAGGTTGCAGTGAGGCACAATCACGCCACTGCACTCCAGCCTGGGCAACAAGAGCAAAACTCCATCTAAAAAAAAAAAAGAAAAGAATAATTCTTTACACGGCTTCACAGGATGATGCCGAAAGGACTAAATACATGGTTCCAAGAACTCTGACATCGTGTAAGGTATTAAAAGTAATTTAGGCAAAAATTTAACCCCAAAGAATATCGCATGATTTTATCCATTAGCTAAAGGGTTAATTCTCCCCATAGACTAGAGCCTTATGGGTTCAAGCTGATGCAATTATAAGGGAGTTAGACATCAAAGTAGGTCAGAGAATGACCTCGGTAGGCAATCAAAAACCATCTCAGAAGCCTCTTCAACCCCCTCATCTATCCAGGCAAAAGTGATCTTTTCTCCTCACTCCTACTCATTCTGTACAGCAAAAACACATCCCAGCTATCTATAGTGATGTGTCTTCAAGGCTTGCTTCCCTTTCTGAGGGCTAGCTCTAAGTCAGGAGACTCCTTTTGTCTTTCCTGAATCCACAGTGGGGCTGTGCAAAGGTTTAGGTTAAAAAATGAACATCAGTGTTTACAGGGATCTTATTTTAGGCTATTCTCAGAACTAAGTAGGGGAGAAAACAAAGAAAAGCCTGCAAAGAAGGCCCAAGTTAAAATGTTTAAAAATAAATCCAGATTAACAATGGCACGGAGTCATCACTGCAATAAAATGCAAAGATGATGGCCAGATACATGGGCTACATCGTTCACAATAATTCAGCTGCCATTTTATTTACATTTAAGGTCAGATAAGACAAATCTTGTTTTGTATTACTTTGTACAAAGCAGGGGGACTAGAGAGAATTTTATATTTTGTATCATCAAAAGACTAAAATATTTTTCCAGAAACAAATCAAAATTTAAATAAGTGAAACACGAATTTTTTAACCTTTACCATACTCAGCCCTACAAATAATCAACTTATTTTCAGTGATTACACATAAAGCATTCTGGTTTGAAAATCCTTTGTGCTAGAGTTTCAGGTCCGGCCAGATTAGGAACACTGCGCCCAGCTGAGTGGAATGTGCAACTCCTACTTGGTCATCAGCCAGCAAGACACCATGGCAACCACTATGTTTCCACAGATCAAAGGAGAGTTGAGCACTCAGGAATCGTCTCAGACTACCCAATAATAGACACCACACTTAATATGAGTACACCTTCTCAAATGGACCATTAAATTTTATTGTAGAAGAACTCAAAATATCATGTACAAAAAATCCAGAAACTTACAAAGGGAACTGTTGGCCCTCCAAGAAAACCATCATTCCTTTTCTTTGGAACTGGACTACAGGGAGTTGAAAAATCTTTGAGGGAGCCACAAAGAATCCAACCACTTTGCACTTTGTTTAGATGGTGTTCTAGCTGTTGAAAGCTCCCATGATAATTCTGTGTTCTGTTTTTAGCAAAAGTTACAGGTAGGGCAGCCAATGCTTTATGTCTGCTTTTGGCAAGTTCAAGCAACAGTGAGTTTCTCACTTCAGGCTATGTGTGGGCACATGAAACCTTCATTAATTCAAAGAAAGCTCTCACAGCCAACAGCAGCCAGCTTAGAAAAATAGCAACAAGACTTTCAGCATCAATCTTCACTTTTATATTCCTGGAAGGATCTATTTGTACGTATTTTAGCCACCCTCGTATACAAGACAATCTTCAAACACTTCTGCTCTGAATGCTTTTTTATACACATGTCTTACAAAAAGACAAGAGGCCTTGAACATTTTTATACCTGCTGATGGACTGGAAAAGTTTTTAAAGGAATAAGGAGCACTCTACCACAAGAAGACAGTATTTTTACTTGTGACTGTTGATGGATTCACTACCCCTTGTAGTTCAAAAGGAGAGTCACCTCTGCTTTTCACTGTTTCATTTCTTTCCAGACTTCTGAATTCAACTTTTCTAAAAGTTCTCTAGCAGCATAGAGGGTGTGTGAGGAAAACCGGGTAATATTATTTCCTAGGCAGTTTTAATGCAAATTCAATGCAGGAAAATATTCCTGCTTGAATTAATAAAACATTGTTTAGCCAAATCTGTTGCAAAATGGAAAAAGTAGACCGCTATAAAAAAAAAGTGATAGACCACAGGAGGCTGTCACTGGATGCTGTACTTCAGACTACTATTTTCCAAGATAGCTTACAAATCTAAATTGTAACAAACAGAAGTATGTTCTGCCTCCAACACCATTTTAGTGTCATATTAAGACAACATAATGCTGTTTAGTACATATATGTTGAAAACACAAGACTTGGTTGAACAGATAATAGAAACAGCCTTTTTAGAGTCAACCCTTAGTCAAAGTCTAAGTATCCATAAAATCACATGTAGAAATTCTTTTTTAAAAATTTATGTCCACAGCAATATAATATTTAAAAAGACTGGTGAGCAAACATTTTAGGGATGCTAAAAACTTGAAATATTAGTTAGATAACTAAAGGTGATGCAGCTCCAACCCTAATATACGTTTAAACAGGCCCAGTTTTCACGCTATATGATTTAAATAGCTTGGCATCCCTAAGCATTGTACACACACATACAAATACACACACATCCCTTTTTGGAGAAAATTTAAAAATCTTATCAATGCAGCTGGTATGATGGCAACTGTATGAAGCTAGCAGACAAGATATCTTGATTCCAGTTCAGTCTCTGACATGAACTTGCTGTGCATGTTTGATGGTACTGCCAGCTCTCTCTGGACTGCACTTTTCTCATCAGTAACATGAGATATTTAGGAGTAGGTCTTTTCTGTGTCTGCAATGAACACCTAGGTACTGTTGAGGTGAGCAAAGGGAGTGGTAGAGACACTGGGATCATTGGTTGCCTGATCCTGCCCCAAGCAGAGAAGATGGAGCAAGCCGGCAAACAATGCAAGTTAGCAATGAACGGACCAACACAGCCGAAGCAGAAGGAGTGTGGGATGGCGAAGTGACAGGAGCTGCAGCTGGACAGTCAGACCATGGAAACCCTTGAGGGTAGGAGACAGTGTTATCCTGTGGCGACCTCAGTGTGATGAGAGGAAGGCCAAGTTTACGCTTGTTCCTAAACTCTCTTCCCTGGGCGCCATTCCAACCTGAATGCATCAGTTGACTTCAGACAACCACAACTCCATTGGATTGCAGAAAGTGGAACATCTGATCCTTTTAATACATTTTGTCCAGGAAGCTGCATTATATTTATAGAACTTGCCTCTTTTCATCCGGAGTACTGCTAGGGTAGAGGAAGGACTCAGAAGAAACCATGTATCTGTGTTGCTATGCTTTTGTTTTTTAACAGGAAATTGTTGTCTAAACGAGAGCATTTCCAATGTGGGAAGACATGAGGGGGACATCAGACCATCTATCGGATAACCATTCTGCAGGAGAGGTGGAGGCAAGGCCCCATCGTGGGTAGATGGCCCAGTGAGGCCAAGTTTATACATTATGGATTCCTTTAGCCTTAACTGTGCCTTCCCCTTATGACTGAGCTCCTGTGGGCTTCCCATGCTACCCCAACCAACTCCCCTGGTTGGCCAAACCATAGGGAATAAAGGGACAAATGCAAGAAGCAGCTGGGAATTTTACCACTGATTCTATAGTTGGCAGAAACCAGAGCATCTCCCCAGGAACCTGTGCTGGTGCAGTCAAGAAACTGGGGGTAGGGGGGAAAGTCCCGCTGCTCAGCCTTGACATTAATATTTTTATTTTTATTTTGTTTTATTTTTTTGAGACAGAGCCTTGCTGTGTTGCCCAGGCTGAAGTGCACTGGTGCAATCTCGGATCACTGCAACCTCAGCCTCCTGGGTTCAAGTGATTCTCCTGCCTCAGTCTCCTGAGTAGCTGGTATTATAGGCACGTGCCACCACACCCAGATAATTTTTTGTATTTACCAGAGATGGGGTTTCACCATGTTGGCCAGGCTAGTCTCGAACTCCTGACCTCATGATCCACTTGCCTCGGCCTCCCAAAGTGTTGGGATTATAGGTGTAAGCCACGACATTTATTGTTAAATCAAATCATTACTGCTTTGATACAGGCAGGAAGAAAAGTTCTATTTTTTTCTATTATATTAGCTTTCTCTTCTAATGACATAGTGTTTTGGAGAAGAGTGGCTGACAACAGAGGGAGGAAGAACACTTATTTAAGTAACTTGCAACCTGCAAACAGATTGTGTTCTAAATCATTCTGAGCCCAGACTTCAAGTTTGGAACCCAGTTTCTCACAGACGACGCATTATAAAGGATAAACGTGTTCCCAGATCACCTATATTGGTCTATTTAACTTGGGCACTAAATACCCAAGGAGCCTGTCCTCCTGGTTACAACCTGTCTCTACCCAGCTGTCCTCACCAGCAGCTTGGAAGTCATTCTCAGTAGCTCGATTATTGGCCTTAGTGTCATCTGGCTCTGTTCCCACAGCCTATGTCTGAATCCTAAAGACAGAGGAGTGGAAAGCAGAAAGTAACAGAGTAATTTGATAGAGTAATTGTCACTTAAAACTCCCTGAGATAGAAGCATCTCCCCCGAGTCTGCGCTGAATGTGGTATGATTCTTGCACTATTCCAAAGAACAAAACCCCAATTGGCCCAGTGCGGGCTGTCGCGCTTGAGTGATTCTGGATGGCAGTGTCAGCTGAACTGCCAGCACCTTCCAGTCAAGGAGACTCAGAGACTTGGATCAGAGATGAAGACACCACCACAGCCCTTCACAACACAAGGCACCCCCACCACGGTGCCACGAAATGCCTTGAGGGACTCTGAAGAAGGAGGGAGAGTGTGTAATAGTGTGTAGGGATAAGAGCCGGGGATTCACAGATTATATTCAGAATTTGTTTTATTTAGAGAATAAAAAGAGAGCCACAATGAAGTACAATGGCCCCATTTTAATGGCACTATTGGTTTCTTACCCAGCATTGGTTCTCTCCTTCTCCCCAAGGTAACCACTTCCTTGTTTCTTCTACACACAGTCATATGGCATAGCTGGAGCTAAGTCATCCCCAGCTCTAGAGGTGGATCCTGCGGGATCTAAGCCCATCATTGCGGGCGTTGAGTACGGTTACTGCCCTTCATGATGTAAGTGGCCACATCAGAGGGATGACGTGTATTAAATGGCTGTGAAGAGGTTTCTATCTCCTGGTGCACATGGACAAGGGAATCTCTTATTCCATTTGTGGCTAGTAGACATCTTGTCGCCACTTAGGGGAAACTGCCTGAGAAAGCAGCCAACCCCACAGATGGTAGAGCAGAGAGATGGGAAGAAACTGAGTCTTCAATGATGTTTCTGAGTCACTGAACCAATGAGTCTTAGAGGCTGTACTCCTTCAAGAGGAATTTACTCATTTCTGTTTGTTTTACCAAATTTTAGTAAGAGTTGCTATTATAGTAGAAAGTGTTCTGATAAAGTACCAATGAAAGTATCAACCTGGAGATGGGGAGTGGGAGATAAAAGGTGTGATAGATGTGAACGTGCTTTGAACATTAGTATAGAAAGTGCTAGCTGGGGCGGTGGCTCACGCCTGTAATCCCAGCACTTTGGGAGGCCAAGGAGGGCGGATCACGAGGTCAGGAGATCGAGACCAGCCTGGCCAATATGGTGAAACCCCGTCTCTACCAAAAACACAAAAATTAGCTAGGTGTGGTGGCACGCGCCAGTAGTCCCAGCTGCTCAGGAGACTGAGGCAGAAGAATCATTTGAACACAGGAGGTGGAGGTTGCAGTGAGCCAAGGTCATGCCACTGCACTCCAGCCTGGCAACATGAGACCCCATCTGAAAAAAAAGAAAAAAAAAGAGAGAGAGAGAAAAGAAAGTGCCTGAAAAATCTCTAGTCCTTTCTTCCTGCAAATACACTGAACTATAAAAATAAAAATTTGAACTTTAGAGTATGTCTTCATTGCACTATAAATCTAAGATACAAAAGATGCACCATTTGCTGTAAATGGTTCATTTGTGAGCCACATTTTCCTGAATCAAGAGACCACATTATTTAACCCATTTGCTAAACAACTGCCCAGTGTACGAGAATAAGCAAAACTAAATAACTTGCCTTTAAGGCTAAAATCTGGTGGTGGGGGGCAGAGAATGAATTCTCTCTATATAGAAATGTAAACATTTAATGTTTAAAATCAATATTCTCAAAACATGGATAATTTGTTTAATTGCAGGTCTGAATGAACTTACAATAATTGGAAATAATTAGAAGAAAAAGTCTTGGCTGTCTTTCAAGATGGTCAGAAGAACGATCATGGGGGAAGAAAAATAACGTGTTCAATATCTCACAGCAGGTCAGCAGGTCATGTCAACAAACCTCTTTCCATCTGTTTTCTTGTGTACTCTAAAGTGACCCCATGAGTATCATCATAATTTTCATAAGTGCTTTAAAGTTCTTCAGACAGAAAAGCTCATGTTCATAAAATATCATAAAACATAAAAAGCTTTGAATTTTTTTGTCTAAAAAATACATAGTTGAGACTCGTCTCTAGGTGTAGGAAGTGGTAGAACAGTTCATTGAGTTTCAGAGGAAAAAGCTTTGCACCCCTGTGAGAATGCAGCGTTTTACTATTCTCTTCACAGGCTCATCAGATCCTGCAAGCACAGGCAAAACCTATTTAAAGATGGAGCTTGGGTCAGGCGCAGTGGCTCACGCCTGTAGTCCCAGCACTTTCGGAGACTGAGGTGGGCGGTCAGGAATTCGAGACCAGCCTGGCCACCATGGTGAAACCCTGCCTATACTAAAAACACAAAAATTAGCCAGGTGGGGTGGCGCACACCTGTAATCTCAGCTACTCGGGAGGCTGAGGCAGGAGAATCGCTTGAGCTTGGGAGGCGGAGGTTGCAGTGAGCTGAGATCGTGCCACTGTACTCCAGCCTGGGTGACAAAATGAGACTCTGTCTCAAAAAAACAAAACAAAACAAAACAAAAGATGGAGCTTGTTCCAAAACACTCTTTGTAAATGGTTGTTTATTTCTACAGGAAAATCTGTTCCGGGTTCCAATGCTATATATATGGTTCCTAGCCCTGCTTAAAAATGCTTTTTAGCTCAACATGTTCCTCAAATGCGGGAGCTGACCAAAGGTTATGAATGTTTTCTAGAAGAATATGTTGAAGATACCAGAAGGAAACCATGACTGGGAAGATTAGGAGCTGACTGACAGGAGGAGGAAAAAATTTCCTTATCCCCTGCCTTCTTCTCTCCTTCAGCCTAACATTATCTGCAATTTGGGTTCTCACCTTGGGATATATGGTGAGGGTAGGATGGTCCTGTGGACCATGACACACTCCTCTGAACTATTGGCCTCTCCTTCCTCTCCCTCAGACCCTCATTCTGATCATCTCCTCATCCTTCTCTTAGGATTCTGGCCTCTACCTTATTGTTTATTTCAAAGCATTCCACCTAAGCTCTTGCCACAAAACAAACAAGAATGCTTGGGTCTCAGAGTTTCAAAATTAAAATGGGGATAATACATAAATGTTTAAAATGTTCAAGTGCTATATGCTCATAAGGTGCTTCTGTTATTGCTCTGATACACACATGAAGCCCCCATGAATCATTCTTACACATGGTTACTCATTTCCATATCACTATAGTTTCACAGCTAATAGGCATATCTCTAAACTCTAATATCAAGATACATGGCCTAATAAAGAATGTTTACACCACATTCTCTAGTTGCAAGAACCACTCCAGAACATGGTTTTTGTCCACAAATACTGGGATTTCAGCATTTTTAGGAACAATGGGAAGAACGTCAGTAATGGGAACTGGCCCCCAAATGGCCCTAACTGTGTTTCAGGCACAGGATGAGTTAAATAGGCTCTGTGTGCCTGAAGACTTCACATGCATAGCTTTATGTCTAACGAGGAAAGAATCCACTCCAAAATATTTTTCAAATGAACTTTTGGGAAAAAAACCCTGGCTTAAGTGGAAGATTGCCTGCATATAACATCTGTTGTATATATGCATGGTTTTACTGACTGAATCCTGATTTGTTCTCAGTCTTTCTCTATAAAATCCTAATCTTGAAGGTTCAAATGTTCTTAAAAACCTTTTGAAGATTGTCTTCAGAATTTTGCTGAGAGAGACATTTTGCTAGATTCTAATGGTAGTGAGCACTGGGCCAGCCTATGCCCTACACTGGCTGAGGCTTCTTCTAGCATCACCATGTAGACAAGGCGAGTGAGACAGAGGGCCCAAAGCAACACATTCAAATTCGCTCACAGAACCATGCATTCCATTCCAGGGCAGGACACCTTTCCTTAGCTGAAGGATCCAGTTTCCACTATTCACTCCCCCTCCTTGACCCCAAGAAGGAAGAATGCTATTCTCCTTGGAAAGGGCCCTTCCAGGGATCTCCCAGCACAGTTGAATTTAGCAACATTAAGCTTGGCAGGTAAACGAGACATCTTTCATCCTTAGGTAAGTATTTCCACAAACACCTTTTTCGATATAGGCAAAATACTGCCAAAATGAATAATATGTCTTTTGTTTAGAAATACACTTTGTGCAAATACACTGAAATGTGACCAGGATAAAACATACACGTTGGCAGGTGAGACTTATCTACAACTTGTTCCAAATAATTTTTCTTTCAGTAGTACCTCTATGGTTTAAGAAGAGGCCTTCAGAGCTCCAGTTGGAATTATAGATAAAGTATGGAGTTTTAAACAACTGGCTCTGAGTATGAGGTGCTTAAATAAACTAAGAAGCCCATACTTAACGAAATTATTTTGTCAACTGAAAGATGCCACATTTTTATCTCTAGAAGAGCCCTTCCTCAGACATATTTTTAGAGCATCATCCTCTCCATCAGACTCTCCAAAGGAAAAATTTGGTAGGGAGGAGAGAAGAATTTATCTGGATTGGAGAGGCAGGAAAGAAACATGTAAATCCACTTGAGAAAAATTTACATGTGGAAGATAATCATCATGAAAAAATTAGAATGGTTCCTCATTTAGTGTGTGAACTCTAAGAAAATAAAATATGTTTCTATATACAGGCATGTTTTAAGGTTTCTCAGAGTTTAAAAGACAGTTTTATCAAACATATTGGAGAGTAAAATTACTTAGTTATAAAATTTACCCTGTAATATTCTTCACATTAAGAATTATGAACAGGCCAGGCATGGTGGCTTATGCCTGTAAGCTCAGCACTTTGGGAGGCTGAGGTGGGCAGATCACTTGAGGCCAGGAGTTCGAGTCCAGCCTGGCCAATATGGTGAAACCCTGTCTCTACTTAAAAAAAAAATTATGAACAAAGACATTTGGGCTAATTGCCAATGTACACACCTTCCTGGGAATCCTCTGCATCTGAAACCAACTTAGCTTATTTTTACTGGTTTCTTATGAATGCCTGTGACGTTTCTTAATTTTGGATCAGAAAAGTTTGTGAATAGTTACATGTAATGCACTGGACTGCATGCCACTAGGTACATGTAATGCACCTAGTCCTGCCTTTAAATTACTTTAGTCCATTAGAGCAGGAATTAACAGCACTCAGGAAAAGCAACCAAGTAGGTATTTCAAGAAGGGTTTTTAAGATCACAAAGCAGTGTCAAGAGGCAATATATAATTAAAATTGCTAAATGAATTGTTCAGAGGCTAACTGATATAGCAACTTAGAGGCAGGGGCAGATAAAATCAGGTTGCAGTAATTTAAAAAAGAGAAGGAATCTGAAGTGAGTTTAAAAGGATAGATAAGGTCTAGATAATAATATTACTGCTGCTGCTGCTCCATAGCTCCATTTGACAGTCTGCCAAGGGCCAGGCACTCACTATGGCAGGCATTGTATACATACGCTCTGATATCCACAACTAAACTGAAATGAGCTTAGCATCATGCTTTTGTAGATAAGGATGGCAAATAACTTGCCTGAGGCCTCCCAATGAAGAGGTGAGCTATGACCCACATCCAGGTCTAGTTGATCCCAGAGCCCACTATGTTCCTTTCACAGTGACTCCAGGGAGCAGAGAGAGTTCTGGTTGTACCCAAAATACTTTTTAGAACACGTGAATTAAAACTGAAAAAAAAAATACCTTGGAGCTTACAGAGCAAGCAACAATATGTCATTGTAAGTTTTAGACCAGACACCTGACATAATTAACTCAGCACTTTGAGTGGACCAGCCTGGTGGACTGAATGAACAGGAGGTTCATGAGTTCAGAGAAACAAGAGAGAAAGAGAATCCAGTCCCAACACGGGTGCACACAGCATGGCTGGGCTGCGTGCACATTTCACGGCTGTGAAGATGACACTAGGCTTGGAGTTGCAGTTGGGTATTTAGACCTCAAACTGTTTCAAAAACTGTCAGTTGCATGAGTTACGACTTAGATTTCTGCAAGCTTCAGGTTCCTAATCTGTAAAATCCAATTAATGATAACTGCACAAGGCTAAAAGAATTAAGAAATAATATACAGCATGTAGCTTATCGTAAATGTTAGTTTTTTGCTTTCTGAAGGCAGTGCAAATGAAAAAGCAGAGATGAGACAGATGGTAAGGTAAATTTAGTGAGATTTGCTGACAAATTTGATATTAAGGGCAGGGTGAGGAGCAGGGAGGAGGAAAGGAGACAGATGTCAAACATGGCTTAGAAGTGATGTGGCTGTACTAAAATCCCTTCATTTCCTCAAACAGGAGAGTTAGGAGGTAGACGCAGCTTTAAGAACACGTAATCATAGAGGTGACTGGAAGTCCTCAATTGAAAACCCCAGAAAAGGCTTAGAAATGAGGGCAGGGGCTTAGGAATTAAAGGGAAACCAGAGAGAAATGATTTGGCAAGTGTTTGACTAAGAGTCTGGTTGCTATATTCAATTTATGAGGACCTGGGAAATTGCTGAACTCCGTTTCTCTTTGAATGACTATGCTTTAGAAATCAAAAAAGTGTATATGAAGTTACAACACTGTAAGAAGCTAGGCCCCACATTTTTTTTTTTAAGACAAAGACTATTAAAAGAAAATACTCGCCTTAAGACAGGACTTAAGATCAATTGCAATTCCATGTCTTTCTATTTTAAAACACAATGATTGCTGTAATACCCTACTTAACTCTAAAAAGTTTTTATCACAAATGTAATCTTCCTCTAGAACAGGCTTTCCTATGGCACAGAAAAGGCATGATGGTATAACGCAATAAAACACAGATTTCTGAAGTATGCCTACCCTGAACAATGCAACTGAAATGAGGATGTTTGGGATCTGGGATGAGACAGGAAGAAAGGAGACAAGGCAGAGTGGAGGTAAGGTTGGCTGTAGCTCAGTCAACATGAATGCAGGCTTTGATTACCTAAAGCCTAAAGGTGGGTAATTTTGTTTTACCGACTTCTTAAGTTTGGGGAATCTGGCCCAGTGCTTCTACAAGTTTTTCAAATATTATAACTGAATGTCTGTTCCAGACACTGGATTCCTTATTTACAGCTGCTAAAAGCAGATCTGGTACTACTGGGCACATCTGGTCCTTTTGACATTTTAGGTGATAGCCTTTCCGTGCCTATTAGAATGGTCCCTGAGCAAGCCCCTGATGGGTCTCTACAAGTTGATCATTTTTTTTTTTTTTTGTGAGACGGAGTCTCGCTCTGTCGCCCGGGCTGGAGTGCAGTGGCCGGATCTCAGCTCACTGCAAGCTCCGCCTCCCGGGTTTACGCCATTCTCCCGCCTCAGCCTCCCCAGTAGCTGGGACTACAGGCGCCCGCCACCTCGCCCGGCTAGTTTTTTTGTATTTTTTTAGTAGAAACGGGGTTTCACCGTGTTAGCCAGGATGGTCTCGATCTCCTGACCTTGTGATCCGCCCGTCTCGGCCTCCCTAAGTGCTGGGATTACAGGCTTGAGCCACCGCGCCCGGCCACAAGTTGATCATTAGCTGCAGATGTTAAGAACATGAGACGTCCATGATTCTGTACTACATGGGCTATGATATTCTATCTGGTTTTTAAAGTACAACAATGATCTTGTACCTAGCTTTATAACAAGTGAATAACTTGCTAACCATTACGTATCTAAAACATAGCCTTGAAACATATTAAGGGAAAACTGATACAACTAAAAGCAAAAACTGATAATCCACCAACACAAGGAGAGCTCTAAAGCAGCTCTCTCAGAAAATGACAGATCAAGTAGAGAAGGATGTTGATGATTTGAATAACAATTAAACAATTTTGACTTAATAAATAACTGTACCCAACCAACAGAAAACATGCAGTATTTTCAAAGACACAGCCCTTTCACAAGCAAAGCCCATTTCTTCTGATCACCTTTCTAACTGCTTTGGTACCGTAAATTTCAGATTAATATCTAATTTCTTGGCAGAAGCCTTGTATCCTTGCCTTCATATCCTTCACAATACTTAGCTCAGTGCTTTCTACAAAGCAGAAATTCTTGATCATCCCACAGAGGTCACTTTTAATGAAGTTATCAATAACAACTTTGGCTAAGTAATTTTATGCCACTTCTCTTTGAACCATGTGTTGCCTAAGGAGTCCATCAGGATCTGTTAAGTCTTATTAGATTGGAGGTAGTTTGATAGCAAAAGGTCTAAACAAATTTTCACCTTAGAATTTGAGATGACTGAAAGTCATTCTTCATTGGTCCTGGAGCCAGTGCTGTAACTAAATGTTTTGGGATGCCCTATCACTTGTATGCACGAAGCACAGAGTCAGCCCAACAAGACCGCAAAAGGCCACGGGCTCCCTAACTAGCAAACATGAGGGTTGGTGCCATCACAAGTTATCCAGCTAGAGTGCATGGTACTATTGTATAGAACTTTGTCCTCCAAATGGTCTTTCTCTGAGCTCCTCCAACAGGGGCAGAATGCAATTATTGCTTCAATCCATTCATATTTCTTCCTGTAACCCATTTCTGTGTTTCTGCTGGCCACTTCTCTTCGCCGTAGTTGACCTTAAATCTGCATTTGCCAAACTATCTTTCACAGAACAATATGGTAATAGGTTTAAAAATTAAAGGAGTATTTTTTTTTTTTTTTCTGGGACGGAGTCTCGCTCTGTCGCCCAGGCTGGAGTGCAGTGGCCGGATCTTGGCTCACTGCAAGCTCCGCCTCCCGGGTTCACGCCATTCTCCTGCCTCAGCCTCCTGAGTAGCTGGGACTACAGGCGCCCGCCACCACGCCTGGCTAGTTTTTTTGTGTTTTTTAGTAGAGACGGGGTTTCACCGTGTTAGCCAGGATGGTCTCGATCTCCTGACCCCGTGATCCGCCCGTCTTGGTCTCCCAAAGTGCTGGGACCACAGACTTGAGCTACCGCGCCTGGCCCTAAAGTAGTTTTTAGTAGTTTAAACTACTAAAGTAGTTTAAAATTAAAGGAGTGGTGGCATGAAAGGAGGTGTTCCATGCTTAATGAAGTTTGGGAAACCCTGCCTATAACACCTCCTTGTTGAACACATACCATTCAGGGCAGCATGTAAGAGTCTGCAGCAACAGGAGCTGATTAACCTTACTGAAATCCCAAACTTATTTGACCACGATGTCCCCTTCCCCTCCTCATTTTCAACAGAAAACTATTACCGTAATTCTACAAAACTGAGGACATACTGTCCAAGAGGCTCCTAATTCCCAGTTTCAAGGACAGGAACAGGAGCTAGTTCCTTCCTCGCTCTGAAGGTCACCCCTTTGAGAGAAAACAAGTATTGTTTTTGAAACTCATACCCTTTTTCTCTCAAGAAGAGTTAGGGAGCCCCTCAGATTCTTCACCAGCTATAACTAAAGGGTCTACAATGACGAAGGCTCCTCTACAAAATGTCTAGTCCCTATACCACCTTAAGGTATTCAAACTTCTAGGAGACTTTTTTTTAAATTGGTTGATTTTTAAAATTTTTTTATTTTTTATTATATTTTAAGTTCTGGGATACATGTGCAGAACGTGAAGGTGTGTTACATAGGTATACATGTGCCATGTCGGTTTGCTACACCCATCAACCCATCATCTACATTAGGTATTTCTCCTAATGCTCTCCCTCTCCTAGCCCCCCACCCCCCGACAGGTCCTGGTGTGTGATGTTCCCCTCCCTGTGTCCACGTGTTCTCATTGTTCAGCTCTCACTTAAGAGAACATGCGGTTGTTTGGTTTTCTGTTCTTCTGTTAGTTTGCTGAGAATGGTGGTTTCCAGCTTCATCCATGTCCCTGCAGAGGACATGAACTCATCCTTTTTTATGGCTGCATAGTATTCCATTGTGTATATGTGTCACATTTTCTTTATCCAGTCTATCATTGATGGGCATTTGGGTTGGTTCCAAGTCTTTGATATTGTGAGCAGTGCCACAATAGACATATGTGTGCATGTGTCTTTTTTTTTGAGACAGAGTCTCACTCTGTTGCCGAGGCTGGAGTGCAGTGGCTGATCTCAGCTCACTGCAAGCTCCACCTCCCAGGTTCACGCCATTCTTCTGCCTCAGCCTCCCGAGTAGCTGGGACTACAGGTGCCCACCACCACGCCCAGCTAATTTTTTGTATTTTTGGTAGAGACGCGGTTTCACTGTGTTAGCCAGGATGATCTTGATCTCCTGACCTCGTGATCTGCCGGCCTTGGCCTCCCAAAGTGCTGGGATTACAGGCATGAGCCATCACACCCAGTCATGCATGTGTCTTTATAGCAGAATGATTTATAATCCTTTGGGTATATACCCAGTAATGGGATTGCTGGGTCAAATGGTATTTCTGGCTCTAGATCCTTGAGGAATCACCATACTGTCTTCCACAATGGTTGAACTAATTTATACTCCCACCAACAGTGTAAAAGCATTCCTATTTCTCTAGGAGACTTTTTTAAAGGAAAAGAGACGTTCACTACTTAGGCAGAGTTAATCTGCACACTTTCCGAATGTTGTAATTCTGTGCATATTTTTGTAACTACTATATTTGGTTTGTATAACAATTTTAATCTTTACATATTTTTAAAAATCATTTTTATAACATCACCAAGCCAGGTGATAATCAGGAGATTTTGCAATGGAAGAATCTGAAGGAAAGCACTTCAATGACTTTCTAAAGATCAAACACTGCATTTCCATCCCTGTCCTCTGGCATTCTGCCAAGAATTCCCCCGGATGGTTATATTCTTAGCAATGTCTAGCTCAGTACAAGTTACTTATTCATAATGTGAATCATTTATGCTATAGCCACCAATCATTCTCCTATTAGCTGCCTTACAATAAATCCATCAGCCCCGAGGAAAACACTTACAGGGCCCTGGGACTCAGTAGCAAGGTCACCTAGAAGACATGTGAAGGGCTGAGCAGTGTTGATTCCTTCTTGAGCATGCCTTCACCATATTATTTCTAAGTCTTAGAGGTAAAAAGCAGTAATATTTCAATCCCACAAGGCCTTCAATGTTGAGATTATATAATACCAAGGTACCACAAAAGTAGCTACTGACCTGGGATGGGCTCAGTGTGGTCCTCCTGCATCTGCTCATGAGAGGGCAGTGTCAGTGCCTCAGTCAGATGGGGATGGAAGAAACTGGAGGGTGATGCCTACCCTCCAGAGACGAGGACTGCCTCACAGTAGGGCCACAAAGCACCACGGATTACAGAGCACAGCTGTGCTGAGCAATGGCAAAATCGAGGCTAGAAAACATATCATTTCTAATCTTTGGTGTCTTTAATAAAAGGCACGCCACTATCCTGTTATCCCACTCACCAGCACAAGAGGCTCAGGAAATGCTAGCAAGAACAGTAAAGATCAGGGCGCCCTCAGCACCCGGTGCCTGGACGTGCCCTGGAACATGAATGTGCATCTTTCTGTCACCTGGGCAGTCCTATGCTGTGTGCCCTAAGTGGCAGCTCTGCCCTGATGCCCTTCCATCAAAGAACCGGGGTAGGTGAAACCCTGGACAAGAAGGCACAGAGAACAAAATGTGGGGACAATTTTGTTCAGAAAATTATCTTTGTATCTATCCATCTAGCAGTTTTTGTAGCACCAAATAAATTAGTCATATTACAAAGCAAACGATATCAATGAGTGTGGACAGGGAACTATTTATTTGATTTTAGGAAAACAGAATGAACAACTGGAGCAATCTAGCCTAACAACATGCCATTTCTTTCTTCGTTTTTTGATATAAGCATGCATCTCTCTTATGAGCAGACATATCTATGGACTCATTTACAGAGAAGATCATCCTTTCTAAAACAGAAATATTTACTCTTTTTCTTTTTTTTTTTTTGAGATAGGGTCTCACTCTGTCACCCAGGCTGGAGTGCACTGACGCAGTCTTGGCCCACTGCAACCTCTGCCTCCTGAGTTCAAGCAATCTTCCCACCTCAGTCTCCTGAGCTAGGACTACAGGAGCTCATCACCACGTCCAGCTGATTTTTGTATTTTTTGCAGACATGGGGTCTCACCGTGTTGCCATATTGCCCAGGCTGGCCTTAAACTCCTAGGCTCAAACGATCTGCCAGCTTTGGCCTTTCAAAGTGCTGGGATTACAGGCGTGAGCCACTGTGCCCGGCCTGTTTACTCTTTTTTTTTAATGCATCCAAATGACTGAATCTCACACACACGTGGGGTGAGCTTGACCTATAACACAGGTGGGGCCCCATGTTGACTTTTGTGGGCCTTGGACAATTTCGCCTTTGTGAGCCTCTTCCTCCACGAAAAAAATATTAAATTAAATTTTACAACTGCATTGGTATAAAGACAAATATAATCCAAGCTAGGGTTCCATATTATATGTTCCTTATTACTATGTTCATTTTTTTCTTCTGTTTTAAAAATAAAGTTAAAACAATTCCATGGGCCACTGAAAAGTATCACGGGCGCTGAGCACTGTGACTAATGAATAAGTCAGCTCTACGCCAGGACCTATTGATTTTCAAGCTACTCAGCATTCTAGTCATAAGTTAGAGAAAAGAACTTCTGGGACTTTCTTGCCAGTAATAAAATCTGCAGTAAGAAAACCACTGTTTTACCAGTTAGCAAAGCACTGATGAACTCTGACACAAGCAAAGTAATCTCGACTCTATTAAAATACTATTTGTCTTTGTAATAACTTTGAGTACTTTGAGAACAGTTCAGTGTTTTAAATATTTATGTCTCCAATAAAGCAATATTATTTTGTGAGTTAAAGGCAAGGCTCTAACCCATTGTTGCACTTAAGCTTTTAATTGTTTTACATTATTGCTTGGTTAGAAAAAAAAAGACCTGGTATAAAATTGAAAGTATAAACTTTTCATTTTCATTTTCTTTTCTTTTCTTTTTTTTTTTTGAGACAGAGTTTCACTCTCATTGCCCAAGTTGGAGTGCAATGGTGCAATCTCGGCTCACTGCAACCACTGCCTCCTGGGTTCAAGGGATTCTCCTGCCTCAGCCTCCCAAGTAGCGGGGATTACAGGCATGAGCCACCACGCCTGGCTAATTTTGTATTTTTAATAGCAAAGGGGTTTCACATGTTGGCCAGGCTGGTCTCAAACTCCTGACCTCATGATCCACCCCGCTCTGCCTCCCAAAGTGCTGGGATTACAGGCATGAGCCACTGCACCCGGCTGAAAATATAAACTTCTTTATCAGTAAAAAGTGATACCACTGTGCTTACCAGACTAAATTTCTTCATCTATTCCTAACACTCTAGTAAGCATTTGATGTATGATTGAGTAGCAGTAGTTTACCACTGCAGGCCTTGACAAATAGTTGATAATGCGGTCAGAGCCTGATAAATTAAAGTACTTAGGAAAGAAACAGAGTAAAATAATTGCCTGGACCTAACAGAAAGGCGTATGTCCTCTTCCTTCCTTTCCCTTTTAGTGTTACTGTGGTTTTTCAAGAAACCCCTACCCCCGAATTAAAATGAGATTTTCTTTTTTTTTTTTTTTTTTGAGACGGAGTCTTGCTGTGTCGCCCAGGCTGGAGTGCAGTGGCGCGATCTCGGCTCACTGCGAGCTCCGCCTCCCAGGTTCACACCATTCTCCTGCCTCAGCCTCCGAGTAGCTGGGACTACAGGCGCCCGCCACCACGCCCGGCTAATGTTTTGTATTTTTGGTAGAGACGGGGTTTCACCGTGTTAGCCAGGATGGTCTCGATCTCCTGACCTTGTGATCCGCCCGCCTCGGCCTCCCAAAGTGCTGGGATTACAGGCTTGAGCCACCGCGCCCGGCCTGAGATTTTCAATCTTAAAGAAAAATAAGTTAAAAAAAAAGCACAGAACTTTTCTAGCCAATGAAAAGGATTTAAAATGTTACCTAAAGACGAATTCAATAACACCAGAAGGCCAGTGGGAAGAAATGACTCTGAAATGGGTCATGAACGATCACACTGATTCCATTTTGAGTCTTCGTGTATATTAATCTGTAGTACGCATTTTCTTTAATTTTTTATCCTTTGGTAACAATATTTGTCATTATTCTATACAAAATAAAGACTTTTGTTTCGTTTTGTTTTGAGAGAGTCTCGCTCTATCCCCTAGGCTGGAGTGCAGTGGTGCAATCTCTGCTCACTGCAACCTCTGCTGCCCTGCTTCAAGTGATTCTCCTGCCTCAGCCTCCTGAGTAGCTGGGATTACAGGCATGTGCCACCATGCCCAGTTAATTTTTATATTTTTAGTAGAGATGGGGTTTCACCATGTTGGCCAGGCTGCTCTCAAACTCCTGACCTCAGGTGATCTGCCCACCTTGGCCTTCCAAAGTGCTGGGATTAGAGGTGTGAGCCACTGTGCCCGGTCTAAAGACTATTTGGGAATAGATTTTTCTGTTTTAAAAAAGACTACAGGGCTGGGCGTGGTGGCTCTCACCTGTAATCCCAGCACTTTAGGTGGCCGAGGTGGGTGGCTCACTTGAGGTCAGGAGTTCACGACCAGCCTGGCCAACATGATGAAACCCCATCTCTACTAAAAATACAAAAATGAGCCACGCATGGTGGTGTGTGCCTGTTATCACAACTACTCCAGAGGCTGAGGCAGGAGAATCATTTCAAATTGAGAGGAGGTTGTAGTGAGGTGAGATCGTACCACTGCACTCCAGCCTGGGTGACAAAGCAAGACCCTGTCTCAAAAAAAGAAAAAAATGACTACAGTAGCTCCTCTAATAGGTCATTTCACTTTCTGCAGTTTCAGTTTCCTGCAGTCAACTGTGGTCTGAAAGTATTACAGTATTTTGAGAGACAGAGAAACCATATTCACATAACTTTTATAACAGTGTGTTGTTATAATTGTTCTATCTTATTATTCATTGTTGCTAATCTTTTACTGTGCCTAATGTAGACATTAAATCTTATTATAGATATGCATGTGTAGGAAAAACCGTTCATATAGAGTCAATACTATCCATGGTTTCAGGCATCCACGGGGTGCTTGGAATATATCCCCCACAGATAAGGGGGACTGCTATACTTGAAAATCGAAAAATGTGACTTACAGAGCACACTTACACAAAAATACCCAACAAACTGAAATTATGAATACGTTAAGCTTTTAACATATGTTTCATACTGAAGTGGCAAAAAAATGAAAAGAGCTCACTCGTATAGTTGAAACCTTTTCAATGTCTTCACCCACAGACTCTTCTCATCAGTCTTCACCTGCAGTAAAAACAAAAAATAAATTGCTGTTTACCTAAATATTACTTTTTCAGAATTCTTTTAATGGAACATGGATAAGCTATCAGGGCTAATTTTAAGTGGTTTAAAAGGAAGACTAGATGCCCAAAGGCCAGGATTTTCCCAGGAAAAGGCCATATCATGCTACTGGACAGTAATAGGCCTATAGCAATAATCATAAACATTTAATTCAAAAATGAAAAGATTGACAGGATGTGGTATTAGAAAGTTACTGATGTCCTATCATCCTTAATTTTTTCCTTTCCCTTGAAATACTCTGATAATTCAAAAGGAGACGTGAACGTACAACAGCTCTGTAAACAAAGGAGTTCAGTGACTTGCCAGAAGCTAGGAAGAATTTCCCCCAACAAAGGAGAGAGAAAACTCGAGGCCATGAAGCAGGGAACGGAAGGAGAGGCTCAGATTTCAGTCCTTGTCCACCGCAGCATCCCTGGCTCCAAAACACAAGTCCTCCAACAACTGCCTAAGGCCACAGTCACTCTTCCCTGAGTTCTCACTTTCCATCAGAGCAAGAGAGTTGAGGGGTCGAGCTCATTGGGGTGAGGCTTACATCTGGTGAAATTTGCGGCTGCAGTTTTTCTGGTCACTGTTTTGGTTTTTCTTTTTTTCCTTTTTTTTTGAGACAAAGTTTTGCTCTTGTCACCCATTCTGGAGTGCAATGGTACAACCCTGGCACACTGCAACCTCCACCTCCCAGGTTCAAGCAATTCTCCTGCCTCAGCCTCCCAAGTAGCTGGAACTGCAGGCGTATGCCACCCCACACAGCTAATTTTTTGTATTTTTAGTAGCGTCAGGGTTTCACCATGTTGGCCAGGCAGGTCTTGAACTCCTGACCTTAGGTGATCTGCCCGCCTTGGCCTCCCAAAGTGCTGGGATTACAGGCATAAGCCACCGTGCCCAGCCTGGTCACTGTTTTTAAAAAGAAAGAACCACAGACATTTCAACATTTGCAGAGTTTTAAAATTAAAAAAAAAAAAAAAGTGCCTAGAAATTTCTCAGCTGGGTATCTTCATGAAAAAAAGTTACTCGAATATATTCCAGTTGACTGAGGGATGAATCAAAAGAAAAACTTCAGAGTGAAACGGTAGCTACATAATAGCACTGGTGGGGAACATTAAAGGCAGGCACAGAATGTGCTATTATTATAAAAACAGTCCAACTAGAGTGCTGGCTTCCAAAATTTTTGAAAAAAAAAATAAAAACTGAATAAAAAGCTTTACTATAATTAGCTCCACCTAGGTCTGAAACCCTAGCTCAAATCATCAAAAATGGGGAAACGGGTGGGGATAATGAAAATTAGCTAATTTTATTCTGCATACAAGGAGTAAAAACAATGCAGTTTCATTTGTAACACGAGTACTTTTTCATTGAAGGGAATAAAGAAATTAAATGTTTAAGCTCAGTTAAGTCTGAAATAAACATGATATAGGCAAGACAGAAATAAAAACGAAAGGAGGATTCTGTGATTTAAATATTTAAAAACCAGTAGATGGTTCATTGCAGAATGAAATACTTCATGGGCAGATTTCTGACAAATTTGGTCTTAAAAATCCAACACAAAACTAGAATTATTAGAGGACTATATCACAGAAATGGAAAGGATGAAAAAAATCATGAATACTACATAAAAATATCCTGTGAAGAAATTCAAACATTTCATTGGAAACAGTTTTATAAGGTGATATTTAATTATCAACACTGAACCAAAAATATAAAGGCTAAACAACTAATATATATGGTTTACCTCAAGGATTAGATAATTCCCAAATGATATGAAAAGCTTTCAAGATAGAGGAAAAATGAGGCTCCCCAATTTGATAAAGCCAGCACAAATCTGATAAGGTACAAAGAGAGAAAAGAGGCATGTTTGACTTAGGTAAGATGTAATAGCCCTAAATTAAGTGCTCAGAAAACTCAATTTCTAGTATACAACACATCTACATAGATAAGGTTTATTCTATAAATATTATATAAATAGATCCATCACGCCCTATCAATAGGTCACAGAAGATCAACACCTACCCTTATCTTCAAAGATGCCAAAATGGCATGGGGTAAACTCAGCGCCTACATATGGTCATCTCTCAGCGCATGGAGAAATAGGATAGTTTGCCATAATTTTTAAGAAGACCTGAAATCAACAGACATTTTTATTAAAAGTCAGGAATAAAAGATGTTCACTGGGCAACAGTGAAAGAAAATGAACTGCCAAATTACCTCCATCAGCAGGTGACGAGGTTGAATACCTAGAAAGATGCCATAAAAGAAATATCTTTTTAAAAACTATTAGAAATAGTAAAGGTTAAGATCATTTAAAACAAGCTATTTAAAAAGCACTGGTTTTTAATCCAGTGGCAGAAATGATAAGTCATAATCAAATGAAAATGAAGACAGTCTGAGAATAGATCATATTCAGAAAAATAATGCTTAAAGAATCTATATAGAAGACATTTAAAGTAATCTTTAGACAATGATTCCCACATGAGAAATGATGAAAATGCAAATGTATTTTTTTAAAAAAGAAAACAGCATCGTCTAGTCAGGAAATTCAATATGAGGTAAACCAATGAATTTATAATTTTGGTTATTATAGGAATATGAGAACAGCAAGAGGGCTTTTACAATCAGCAATGTTTATAGGCGAATACTTGAGAACCTCAGAGGCTGTTCTATAAATTCAAAATAGGATTTAAAAAAAAATTAAGAATATTTGATTATCTGGCCTTAAGTGCAAAATCCACTAATTTATTATACTCAGGACATTAAATCCAAATAGAATTTCACGTCAAAACAAAACTTCATTACACTTCTGAAGGTTGGGGAAGTGTTAAAAATAGCCATCAGTGTTATATTTGTGAAGAGAAAATGCTGACTGCACTTCACTGAATCATGGTAAAAAAGGTCACATTTTATTGCTTTTGGCCAAAGAACAATGCTAAACTTAAAGTCCACACTATAAGCAAGGTGATGTTTAAAATAAGTTACATGGGCAAAACACAACTCATGTGAGTTTGAGTATAAAAACAAATAAAACGTCAGGGTTGATTTTGTAAAAAGGAGACCAACGTATCACCATGTCCTTTTAACTAGTGTCTAAAATAAGTTTACCTTTAATTTTAGACAACAGACTCAAAGCTGTGTGTCCCTGACAATAACTGTGGATCAATTCTAGTTATTCCAGAATGAATGTTAACAACAATTACCCACGAAAAAGACCAACCTTGCTTTTTATATGCAAGACAAAATAAAAGGCCGTTGTTATTCTATGTGACTAGGTAAAGTGGCTTTTAATGGTCTGAGTTAGGTGTGGCTTAAACAAGATTGATTTAAAGTCATGTCTGATAATAACACTTCTAAATATGATACTGACTATGCAAAGACCCAAAGCATAAACATTTTCCCGAAAATGTCAATTGTTTGATATATACGAGTCCAATAAATTTGTTCCTAAGCACAAAATGTGCTGTTTCTTGAGTAAAACACATGAACTTTGTAAAAGAAACAAAGTGAGGGGAGAAATCCATATAAGGGGCTACCAGAAATGACAGGACTTCAGATCAGTATCGAACTGTAATAATGCCAAATGGGTAAATCTATCAATGTTCCTCCCATGAGTTTTCAGAAAATATGATTTAAGTCAGTAACAAAGATGGTCAAGTACACAAAAAGGGAATATTTTTGAGGGGATATAAAATCTGATCAGGTAAATCTCAAAATAATCTCTATTTGGAATAGATTCTTGCTGCTGCTCCTACCTGCCATCCTGAAGATCCATGTCACATCTGTCCATTCCAATCTGAGAATGTCAGCTAGGTAACGTGTGACTCTACATCCACTGCAACATCAAAACCCCTTTCTTGCTTCTACCTGCCCTTCTTTGAGCTGTTTCATTTCATTCATAGACATCAGCAAGTAACAATGGCTTGTGTAATACAAACTGGCTTCTATGAAGTGGGTGGAATAACATCATCTGTTGGTTTTGAAGCCTGACATCCATCTACCCTCCTTCTGGCATTCACACCAACATTTTCCTCTCCCTTGCCCTACTCCCAGCCCATGTGCTCGGAATGACATTAATTAGGCTAAGCCATTCATCATGTTTCATCCCCCTAATTACTGTGATTAGTTCATGGATTGGCACATGGCCCACACCAGACCAATCAGGGCCACCGAGATCTAATTTTTGGGTTTTAAGAAGAAGGAAACAGAACTTTTCCCACTATTAGATAAGAACAAGAGAGGGAAGAGCTGCTGCAGCCATCCTGCAAACACATAGGGTTCGAGGATAAGACAACATGGAGAAACCCCATTCTGATAAATTTTATGTGCTTTTGAACTGTAAAACAGGCTTGTACATACACTATTGTGACTTGCTTTCTCTCACTCAATACTGTGTGAGATTTCCCTGTGTTATTTTGACAATCATGTAGTTCAACTGTTTGTATGGGTGGATAGTATGTTATTGAATAATCTGTGGTATATTTATATGTTCTAGTGTTTGGACCTGTAGACTGTATCCAGTTTGGGTTTTTTTCCTACTAAAAGCAATGCTTTACATTTCTTCTGTATTCATGTGCTGGAGATTCTACATTGTATTTATCTGAATTGAAAGTGTTAGGCTGTTCATCACACACATGGTGAACTTTACTGGTAATGCTAAAGTTTTTCAAGAATTGTACCAATTTACACTCCACCCATAGTGTATAAGAGTTCCACTGGCTCTACACTACATTATGGCCAACACTTGATGCTACAAAATTGTAATTATAGCTATAGCTATTCTCCTGGGTGTGGAATCGTATTTTTATGGTTTAAATTTGCATTTTCCTAACTACTAATGAGGTTGATGAGCATATCTTCATATGCATTTATGTTTCCTTCCCTGTGAAAAACTTGTTCATGCATTTTGCCCATTTTCTGCTGAATTGTCTTTTTCTTATGAATTTGTTGGAGTTCTTCATATATTCTTAATATATAAATCCACAGGTCTGTTATGGATTATGATTTATCTTCACTCTCAACAGAGGATCTTAAATATAATGCAGTTACATATGTCTATGGTTTAATGATTTTTTGTCTTGTTTAAGAAATTCTTTTCCTATCCCAAGGACATGAAAATATTCTTATATGTTTCTTTTAAACACTTTGTAATTTCACATGTAAATCCTTGATCCAGTTGAAATTGATGACCGTATATGTGTAAGGCAGGGATACATTTTCATTTTTTCCATAAGGATAACCAATTACCCCAGAGTCACTTACTAATTTATTCTTTCCTCTTATTTGCAATGCACATCTGTTATATATTAGGATTCTATAGAAATGTGGGCCTGTTTCAAGACTACTATTTTATTGGTCTAACTGCTTATCCCTATTGCCAAAATCACACTGCCTAAATAACTATGATTTTGTAACAATATAAATAACATTGGTAAATCCTTCTACGTGCTTCTTTGGAATTATTTTGGCTACTTTTGAATTTTTGTTCTGTATAAATTTTAGAATTAACCTAAGTTCCACCAAAAGCATGTTGAATTTGATTGGAGTTGCACTACATCTACATATGAGAAAATCAACATCTTTATATTATAATAATGATATTGTCTATGAACATGTTACCTCTCCACACTATTTAGATCCTTAAAAATAACTTCCAATGAAGTTAAAATTATTCCATTTTCTACATAAAGGTCTCATGTATCTTTCACTAGATGTATTTCTAGGGATCTTTTTGTTGTTCCTGGAGAAGTTACCTTTTAAAAAGTATCCTGTTTTTTTTTCTAGAAAGGATATTACTAACTTAAAAGAATATATTTGGAAATACCAAGAAAAGTTGCAAAAATAAGAAGAATACAAAAAACACTGTCGGCCGGGCATGGTGGCTCATGCCTGTAACCCAAGTCAATTTTAGTTTCTAATATGATATATATGCAAATGGCCATTTCTTCTTTTGAAAGAAAAAAAAATACGGTGGGTGTCAATCACTTAGGGGGAAAAATCCTAGAATTTGGAAGTGGAAACCACACAGGAGAGGTACAAATCTTTTGGTAGCTGATATTTCTTAGTCTCCTAACCAGTACATATACGAGTTTTACTCATCATTTGATTCAATTACGTAGTGAATGCCTGGTATGAGCCGGGCACTATGCAGGCATGAGGAACTGCAAAGTGAATGAAGTTTGGTATCTTCAAGAAACACAGCTCACATTTTAGAAAAGCTACATACATCAAGCAGTTTTTAATCCATTGAATTGTTTTCAGTGGTGCTTTGACAGATATATTAGGAAAGATTTGTCAAAAGAAAGGTTCTCCCCACTCAATCCAGATATTGTATATTATATTTGTCTGTCTCATCAGGCACCACATGCTGCATGTAAATACAATTTATGAAATGAGTTGAGCTTTTAAGATGAGTTCAGTTTCCAGTTTGTATCAATTCCTAGGTTCCACAGGACACACACCAATATGAGGCAGGATTGATTTGAGGTTCTTACTACATTATTAAGATGTGTTACGCTGATAACAGATGCTTCCAGAATCTGGGCTAGATTTCATGGTAAGTTGACTGTGAGCTTTTAAAAAGGAAACTGAAAGCAGACACACAACAAGAGCTCAACACCAAATTTTGATGGTCCAGACCTTAGATTTTTACCATTTCCTATTTTTTTTTAAACAGACTAAAAATTGGCATAGTTACCTGGCAAGGGATAATTAATTCTAATACTTAGAGATGAGGCATTCCAGTAGGTGACCTCTTCCTCATATTCCGTGGTATGTCTCTGTTTTTCATACTTACAGCAAAGATGGCCTCTTAATAAAGAAAAGCTGGCCAAAGAACTGGGGATTCTGTCACTATTTTCCTTGAGTTTTTGAAGTTGGAGGGGATGCTGGGCAAAAATGTAAAAAGTAGGGAATGTTTCTTCAATGAATGAGCATCACTTAAGTACTGCTACTATTACAGGTGCTGTTATAGACACTAGGGTTACATAGAAAAATACTGAGCCACTGCCTAAGACATCAGGTTCTTGAAGGGATATATACCAGGAGACAAACTGGATAGCAGCTATATCACAAGTGCTGTAATACAGTTATCAATGCTTTTACTTGAGCAGCCTGTGCTACTCCTAAAATGCCTTGAATACATCCAACATTTGAGCACCAACAGCATACCAGTGCAGGTGCTAAGGATGCAGCCATGATTGGGACAGATTCAGTCCTTACTGTCATGGGACCTTTAGCCAGTGGGATGGCTGGCACAGCATTAAAGACAATGCCCAAAGGCAACTGTAGTTATACAGTAAATTCCTGAAAGCCTAACAAAATACAACTTTGATATTAAAATTTGGGTCTTGGTAGCATACTGGTGGAGGAAAATTACGGGTAAGACAAGACTTTCCAGAGATACTCAAGTCCAGGCATAAATGGGGAAAAGGAAGGCGATTATGAAAGTTAGCAAGGTGTTGGCAGATTCTACACGTAATAAAATGGAGGAAGCCACAGAAACTGAGCAACATTTTCTAAGCAGAAAAATTTTATAAGCACCACCTTTTATAGAGTTCAAGAGCTTTTTTCAATCTAGGTCAATAACTTCAAGCAATTCGGAATGTGTTAACAAGCAGTGAAAATGAATGTTAATGAAAATAATAAAATTCCCTCAAATGAACAGAATTCAGATGGCTGTGGTTTCCAAAGTTGTACTGTCTCACATGTCAAACAGATTTGATAAAGGGAAACAGGATATTAAGTTTCTTGTGCCACTTATTTAATAAACTAATATTTTAGGAGATAACTTTAAAACCTGAATCTGTATTCGCCTATTAATTAATGGTGAAGCACAATTTTTTTAACCAGGCTTCTGTAAAAATATACTTTATTCAGGCAACATATGGAAAAAAGTATTACATCACTTGAAAATGTTCTATTTAGAAAGGTAATTTCCTTTTGCTTTTTTTTTTTTTTTCCTTTCCACATCAGTCAAGTAAAACAGTCTTTGACATATTGGTTTTTAAAAAAGAGAACTTCCAAATATATCACAGAGTTTTTACTTAACATCTATCTTGAGGCTATTTCAATGGGCTTTCAGTTTCAGGGGAGGGAAAAAGGGAACATGAATATGAAGGGCTGGCTTCCAATAAAACGTTTTACAGCTACTACCAAACGATGATTTATTCATCCACACGTTCCACGGCACTAGAGCCACCAGTACTTCCTGGAAATCTTTGGTTTTGCTAACATGGACCATTTTTACTTCTAAAAAGAGGGGAACTGTTAAAATTGAAAATAATGTAGCATTTGAGGAAAATAAGAGAGAGACAACTGACATATGCAAAAACACCTTGCCATTTTCGATCTGGACTTGAGAAAACTTTTACTTTCACTAAACCTTCATTAGCATATCTAACATATGCTTACACGGTTATTTTGTTGATCTTAAAATGGTTCAAAACTGAATATGATTACCATTTCAAAAATCTTTCATAGAGTCTGAACCTCACAGATCATCTCTTCTGCATAATATTTTTGCTTTCCTTCACAGAAGCCATTAGGGTTTTCTTCAATCTATCTTGCCAGTTTAGACTATATTAAACTTGTTTACTTTAGAATAATTTTATTTATAATATAGGTATATATGGTTTCTAGTTTCTAACTCCATGAACAGAGTAATATTTCTTCAGATTCTGTTTATGCACATGTTCAGCCAAGATATCTTGACTACATAAAAGGTAAAAGAGCCTCTAATAGTGGAGGCATTTGGCTGTGTGTACAGTTAAACCCAGATTAAAGAGCAGGACACTCAAAGTGCACAGATAAGCTAGAGCATTCTCTAGCCACAAGTTTTTCACTATGAAACTGACATTTAGTGCCCACTAAAAAACTGACATATAGTACTCCTGCCATAAAATTAGTTAGATTTGCACTTTCTGATCTAAATATTCAGCAACTATAGGTATTTCTTTAACATCTGTCCCCAACATTAGACCACAGGAGACCCCATTTCTCCGTGTACCACAGCATGCCGGATGCCCAGCACATGGCAGATGCTCACAAACAATTGTTAAATGAATAACCAAGTAGAACGTGCTCACTGGATTTAGTGGCATGAGGTCAGTGAGAGCAGTTTGGGGAAATTGTAAGGGCTAAAGTGGTAACAGTTCAGGGCGATGAGTGAAACACCTTGCATCTTACACAAGGCCTGAGGGGAGGGAAGTAGAAAGAGCTATTGTGGGGTAGGTATTCCAAGCAGGGTTTTGCGTCGGAGAGTCCGGATGATATATAAATAGTGACAAGATAGATCTTTTAGAGAGGAAGGGGTTGAAAATACTGAAAAAGGAAGAGTAAGTCAAAGCATCCCTGAAAAGACAGGAAGAACGAGGACCCAGAGCCCAGGACCCAGTGTTAATTAAGATGGGGACACACTTGCTGTTATGACAAAGGCAGGAAAATGATGGTTCTTGGTAGATGTGGTGGCAGGCCATGGCCCTGTGTGTTCTCAAGTGATTTCTATTTGCTCAGAGAAGTAGAAGCCAAGATCATCTTCTGAAAAAGTTGGGCAAGGCTGCGCATTTGGGAAGAGTTGGGAAAATTATAATTAAGTCATTTAGGAGAGTCAGTCATGAGCTGACTAGAAAAAAACAGAAAGTCTGTCAATATCACATTCTGCACCATCAACAATCAGGTGATAGGTCCTACTGGCGGGATGCTGGCCTGGGCATGTGCTTTGCAGACAGCAGGTAGGGCCAGATGGGTAACCCTACAGGGAAAGCGGTGGTTTTGGAATCAAAAGATTTGGGCCCAAGGCCAAGATCTGCTATTAATAAGCTGTCTGACTTGGAGGCGTCATTTCACTTCCTTAGGCTTTTACCATTTACAAAATGACAGTTGCATAAAAACCTCCAAGGTCCCTTCCAGCCCTAAAAGGACTCTTTATAAAATAACCAGCAAATTAGTCTAATGGCAGCACCACTGATACCGGACAAAAGTTCAGAGTTGGACAGGAACCATAATTCTTGCCTGGTCCGTGGCTCCACTGCTTTCCAACATGCATTACACAAGACCTCCTCTCTGGTCTGCCTCCCAGTCTACTTGCACTCTGCCAGCTACACAATAAGCATGATCATATGGAGTTCTTTGCTTCAATCCTTCCAATGGTCCCCATTGCTACGCAAATGAGGCCAGACTCTTTAGGCCAGCTCAGGAAGCTCTCGGTCATCGGTTCCCACCCACCTGTCTGCCTCATTGTCACTGAAATACTAACTGCAAAACTGTTTTTCAAAATAAAAAAAAAAAAGGATACGGAGAGATTTGTTAAAGGACATAAAATTACAGCTAGACAGGATAAATAAATTCCAGTGTTCTATATCACCATAGATGACTGTAATTAACAATAATATGTAGTTCCAAATAGCTAGAAGGATATTGAATATTCCCAACACAAAAAATGATAAAATGTTAGAGATGATGAACATTATTATGTATTCCATGAGTATGTTCATTGTCAATTTCTTAAAAATTAAAAAAGAAAACTAGATAAATACATAGCATTGTAAAAAATTAAAGCATTAATAAGGGTTATTTGAATCCCTTAAACATACCCATCCTCTATTCTAGTGGCATACATATTGTCTTGCTATTTTAAGACAGTTCAATTTTAAAACACTGTACTCAGAGATTGGGGCCAAGCAAGTCCCAGCAGCAACAGTGAAAATTTTGTGGCTCGGTTAAAATATACTAAAGTGAATTCTTTTCACTTTCTAAGGTGGGTACAATATAAGTTAAAGCCTTCCCAAAAGAAATGGGCTTTCCAGAGGAAGTGAAGACAGAATATAAATAACATTCCCCATTCATTAAAAGAATGGTATTCAATGATGTTTACACATGTGGTTCTCACTCTTTAAACTTAAGTCTAAATATACTTTTAAAGCTGTAGGTAAAGTAGTAATTTACTGAAGCCAAACCACAAAGAAATTTCAGGAATGCATCCAGGTTATATAATTCCATTCCCTGCTACATAAAGAGAATTCTAATAGCTTCTATTTTGGTCATCTATTCACTAATTTTGACTTAGAACTGAATTTTGGAACATAAAACAATTTGAGAAATTAAGTTTCAGTCTAATTAAGTTTCTAGGTAAGAGGTAGAAATGTAAGCTCTCCACGACTGAACAGCAATTGTTACACAAGCGGTACCTGGCAAGGGGGCTTCTACCTGCCCCCAGAATTCTCCATCCTCTCCCTCTCATGGTTGGGAATTTTCTTGTCCTCTTGACACCTTTATTTACCTTCACTTCAGAAATTCTACACTAGCAGGAGTGACCCTGGCAAGAGAGGGAGGGGCAATGAGAAGAAAGGTTCAAGCAAGGGTCAATGAATGTTAGGAGAAAATCAGCTTCTGGCTGAGTGGTGCGGGGGGAGGGGTGGCATTCCAGAACCTTCTGTGTACTTGAGGTGGAAGGAGGGCAATCGGACTAGCTTTTATAGAAGACTTAGGAGATGCAAGGAAACACATTAAAAAATGATGTGAGAGTGCAGGAAGTAGGAAAGACTAAATTGTTCCAAGGAGCCATAAGACACCTAACTTAGCCAGAGCTGAGGCCTTGGTGGAAAACAGAATGTATATTCTAGCTTCTACCTAAAATTTAATAAATTCAGTATGTGCTTCTGATGCTGGAAAATAAAAATTATAAGCAATCCAAGAAGATCATCTTTGAAGAACAATACCTTCTTAAGGGCCAGGGCAATATCCATAGACATTCACACTTCTTTCATGGAAAGAATAACGAGAATGAGAAAGCTCTCAGATTTTAAACAAATAAGTGCCAAAACATAAATCTAATGGATTAAATAATGGCATTTATATGGCTAAGCCCTCATTCAGTAGGCTGGAAAATTTAAGCCAAGAAAATCTCCAGAACATACAACAAAAAACAAAGAGAAGGAAAATAATAAAGGAAGAATCGGTTCCAAGAGGTCTAAAATCCACCTACTTGATTTCTAGGTGAAGATATATTAATATTAGTGAGGAGAAAATATCCCAAGCTAGAGAAGACTTCAGATAGTAAAGCTCAAAAATAAAAGGACTGATGACAAAAAGATAATGATGAAATTTCAGAACCACGGATAAAGCAAAAAGTCCTATATGGTTCAAAGAGGTAAAAAGACACACACCCATGCACACACACAATCAACTATGTTGTAAGTCTAACATCAGACTTATTGGCTATACTAGATTGTAGGTATCACAGGTGCAATGCCTTCAAAGTTCAGAAACAATAATTTTGAATCTAGACTGAAATAATCAAGTGTGAAAACAAAATCAGACATTTTCAAACATGCAGTAACAGTGCTTACGGTCTATGCATATTATACATCAAAAGTTATTCAAAGGGAATAGCCTACCAAATGAAAAAAGGAATCTAAGGAAGAGGACGACATGAAATACGAAAACAACAAAAACAAAAAAAACTCCGGAAAAGCTAAATATAACCCCAAAGCAGAGAAATGTCTATAAAGAAGTGAAGCCAGCCGGGCGTGGTGGCTCAAGCCTGTAATCCCAGCACTTTGGGAGGCCAAGACAGGCGGATCACAAGGTCAGGAGATGGAGACCATCCTGGCTAACACGGTGAAACCCCATCTCTACTAAAAATAACAAAAAATTAGCTGGGGGTGGTGGCGGGCGCCTGTAGTCCCAGCTACTCAGGAGGCTGAGGCAGGAGAATGGCATAAACCCGGGAGGTAGAGCTTGCAGTGAGCCGAGATCCAGCCACTGCACTCCAGCCTAGGCAGCAGAGCCAGACTCCGTCTCAAAACAAAAAGAAGTAAAGCTACTGGGTAAATCTTCTTCAAGTGGCAACATTTCATGACCCATTATGGGAATTCTTTCTCTATGGATCTAATTCTATTACTTGTCTCCACAGTGAATAATATTTGCATAATGGCTTTAGGTTTTCAGAAGCCACTCAGAGACAAAACAAAAAACATATTCATAGTTAGGCTACAGAAATAAGAAATAAGTGTATTAACTGTGACACTGTAATAGTCAGAGTTTAGCTAATTGGGAGGTCACGGGTAGGGTGATAGACCCTCTTGGGACCAAGGGGGTTCCCGCATATGGGACTTTCAGAGCTAAAACTGGGAAAGTCCTGTGTAAACCAGGACTAGTTTGTCATCTTAGTAATAGGGTAGAAGAAATGAATAAAGGATGCTAATATCATTTTTCAGACCAAGGTTCAATAGAAGCTTTAGAAAAGATATAAGTTGGTGACAAGACAAATGCAGCAACTGTTAGCAGTGACTATACTTGAGGAATGAGGTTTTAATATTTGATTTCACCCTTTCCAAACTTTAGATTTTTAAAACAATACATCCATTTAGAGCACAATGGGTCATCTCTTATTCACGAGGCATCTAACTTCTAACAAAGAGAATATTTCAAAATTAGGACAACCTAGTACTCCAAACATGTGAAGCCAACTAAAAATGATTAAATAAGAGATTTTTATCTAAACTCTGATATGAAAGCAAGGGTATAAACAAACCAAGGACAGGAAGATCTGCTCTCCTGTCCAGGGGCCATGTCTGTACTATTGTGAAGGATGAATGATCACAGAAAAGGACAAGAAGAAGACCCTAGTGAACCAAAAAAAAGAAAAAAAAAGGAGGGGAGAAACCAACTGAGCCACATTAATTACAGTAATAAGCCATTTAGATTCCACATTGCCACTACAGCTACTGCTGGAGAAACCAGAGTTCATCCATATCAAAATGGCTCAAAAGACACAGTGCTGTTTCTCTCTCCCTCTCTAAAGGTGTGGCTGCGTGTGGGTGTCATGTATTACACTAGCTTTTTAAATAAAAGTCATGAGTTACGTACAATCATCTGGCCATTTTATGGCAAAACTGTTACTTATAGAAAAAATTCAAAATAAGCGTCTTTTCATAAGCATTAATACTTTGAAGTTTGTGTAATGACCCTGAAGAGGTATCTATAGATACATTTTTTTTTTCTTTAAAGAGAACTCAAGTCTTAGGTATGCTGACTCCACAATTATTTGCACAGGAAGCCATCAACTTATCTGCAAATAATAACTCACCATAAAGATAATAATTGTTTCATACCCTTCAACTCAAAAATGCCTGTTAACACCCAAAAGATATGATGTTTATTTTCAATTCAAAATAGAAAAAGCCCATAGTCCTGCTTTCTGTAAGCCGCTAGTTACCAAGCATCTAATCAACACCCATTATGAGTGTCGTACAGTGCATGAGGGGCCTTAATATATTAAACTGCTTAACGAGTCCCTGCCAGATCATTGCACATCTATCACGTTTCCTTTTTTTAAAGATACACAGTGTTTTAAAACCATACCTGAAATCAGGATGTAGCTCATAATTAACATGAACATTTAACAGTTTATTTATGCTCCTTGAAAAGTTAAATCAATTATCTTAAAAACCCAGAGTCTAGCAACTAAGAAAACCAAAAAATGCCACATACACAGCTTATTGGAAATGCATGTGATAATAACTAACATAACTGAACTCATGAAAATAATTTTTTATAAACGTGGCTCCAGGTAAGCTGAGATATTGTCCTGTAAGTGAAGACAGCTGAAAGTAGAACCATTAAAAAGAACAAAATTAGCTCAAAGTAGAAGGTTGCTTTCCCATTTTTAACTACAATTTACACTTAGTGTATCCACAAATTCCCAAACAAGAAACAACAGAACTACACTCCTAAAATGTCCACCCATGACTTCTCTATTTTTCATTTTAATTACAAGACTATTAAGATTCCCATTCAGTTATTTCAGGGCATTAAAAACATTTCAATGTCCTTTATTAAGAGCAAAATTTGCAGCACACAGTCTCCACAACTCCAAAAACAAAATTTAAAAAGAAAAAAAGTCTGTGAAAGCTGCAATTTACTTGCTCTCCAGGAAGCTAATTGGAATGTGCCAGAGTAAAGGTAATGAAATGATGTAAAGCATTTGTGTGAAAGTCAAAGCATTCTGTGATAAGCCCGTTAGGGGTAGGAACCATGTCTGCCCCTCATTTTCACTTCCTTTGGTTCCTGGTGATAGCTCTATTGAATATTCAAATTAAACAGATTTAAGAACTAATTATTTTTCCAGAAGAGTCCCTTAACTACTTTAACACCTGGATTGTTTTAAGTTTCTACATCCCCCCAAAATGCTCCCAACTCTTCTTAGAAGAATAACATCCTGTAAATTCCTACCCACTCCTACTCTGAGGTCAGCTACAAACCACAGCCTTGTAACTTTCAGGCAAAGATACTGGTGTCTGTATGAATCCACAAGCACGAAAATGATTATGTATCTCCAAGCATTTCTATTCTCTACAAAATCAAGCTTTATTGTTCATTTGTTTTATTACTTCATTACTTTAATGGGTTTTCTTTCAGAATTAGGCTTAGAGCCTGGATTTGAAAGTTAAATTTTTCCATATGTCTGAAGTTCAACCACTGGCTCTAATGATGGGGAATCTACTTTTTCTTTCAGTTGAAGTATTTTAGATGTTGATTTTTATTCACTTAACTCTTTACAAAAAATGCTTTATCCCAAAGTTGAGTTTCTGACCTCTAGGCACTTTTCAGCTTAGTCTTGAGCGTGTTTTTTGGGTGGAAGTCAGTGTGGCACTGGATAACATACTGAGGGCATACGATTTGCCTCCTGAGCTTCCCATCCTTTTTCTCCCCAACTATTGTTTTAAAATTTCACCAACTCCATCAAGCTCTCCTAGCCTACCCTAGGCCACACATTTTACTATACCATAAAACCATTCTCACATTGTTTTCTACCTCCCATGTAGCTGCTTGATCACAGTTTTTTTTTTTTTTCTTTTTTTTTGGGGGAGACAGAGTTTCACTCTTGATGGCCAGGCTGGAGTGCAATGGCTCAATCTCAGCTCACTGCAACCTCCGCCTCCTGGGTTCAAGCACCCACCACCAAGCCCGGCATTTTTTTTTTTTTTTCTGAGATAGTCTCACTCTGTCACCCAAGCTGGAGTAAAATGGTGCTATCTCAGGTCACTGCAACCTCTGCCTCCCAGGTTGTAGTCATTCTCCTGCCTCAGCCTTCCAGTAGCTGGAATGACAGGTACACGCCACCATGCCTAGCTACTTTATTTTAGTAGAGACAGGGTTTCACCATGTTGGCCAGACTGGTCTCAAACTCCTGACCTCAGATGATCCACCTGCCTTGGCCTCCCAAAGTATTGGGATTACAGGCGTGAGCCACCACGCCCAGCCTGGACCTCACACTTTCTTGCAGAGTTAGCTAGCCACAGGCAAGTCTCCATTGAGCCAGAAATGTCTGTGGCAGGTCTGGGGTTGAAACCACACCAATTTATTTTGTCTATGCTCTTTCCATGGCAATATCCAATACTCTACGGAAGCTTAATCAGCTTCCTTGGGGTGGGGGTGAGAGATAAACCAGGATATAGACAGACACTTCATCACCTTCAAAAGGAAGAATGTAGGTCAGCATCTTTGCCACTGCTCTAAGTGAAGCAGCCTATGATCGTGGCAAAAACTGCTAACCACAAGTCCATCCCATCCCATCCCATCCCATCCCACTAAAACTCCTACCACCTTCCTGTAGCTCTCAGCTTCAGTGAGAAAAGCCAGCAAGGAAAGGGCTTTCTTCCTCAGCAGTCTGAATTACACTTAAGACTTTACTGACAAACATATATCAGTTTTTGCTCCCGCAAGGGCAGCGGAAGCCAAGCAGGGACACTAAGTCTGCTTCACGCATCATTGACAGAACCAACCCTGTTCCAATTGCTAAAGTCTTAAGAGCAGCAATGACCTAGAAATTGACAGTGAGGGGAGAAGTAAAGAAAAGGAAACTAACAAATCAGTAGACAGAAAACCCTATTTCCAAAACCAGGGGAAAGAGAGAGAAAGGAGACAGAGGGGAAACAAATTTGGCCCCTTCGAATCTACCAATGTGATTTTGGCTGGAAGCAAGGGAGGATACATAGCAGCCCCACTGCGAGTCAAGCCATGTTCCTGACTCAAGCCCTACAGTTAAGACGAAGGCGCCAAGCCTCAAACACGAGGTGGGGAGGCTGCTCCTTATTGGGCAGGATCCTATTGTGGACACAGAACAGACAGCAGCTGCCCACAGTGTGGAAACAAACTGTAAAGCAGTCACGTCTCTTAAGGCTGCAGCATCCAATAAAATGTAATTTAAATCAAGCTTCGCATCTGTTCTCAATCCCATTCAGTCTCTGCTCTCCATCAGTCTTTGGACAATCTTTGCAATTATGCCTGTTAACCCTTATACTCCCAGACACTTTCCAAACTTCTAGGTATAGAACTGTGTTTCCATATTCAAACTACCTTCAGAGGGAATGAATGCTCTAGTAAAGGAGTGTGAGAACAACATTCAGGCTCATGCCTACAGACTATCTTGTGCTACACACACCAGTGGGTAGTGTTCATTTCAGAGGGCTCTCTCTGCTTTCCCTGCCTCTATCCCATACCACCTGTTGTAGTTCAGATCACATTACAAGGATACAGCGGTCAGGATGAATGAAACAGTGGCCAACAGATCATTTGTACACATATCAAGTTCCCAAATGGAAGGCCATGTCAGAAAGGTAGAGGCGACAGCAGGAGAGCTCTGGGAAAAGCAGACTTGGTCACTGGCTCTCAGATCATTCATATCACACATGGTTTACATTTCAAGCATTTGCTTGAGTTATAGAATTACAGCAATCTCCCAAACAAATCAAACTAGAACTTCCCCCTTTCCCTCAAAACTACCTCAGCCTCAAGCATCCCCTTTCAAAGCAGTCAATGTTATAATGGTGCCCTCTGGTGTCTCAGTCACAAATTGCCATTTAATGCCACCAAACCAAACCCAGAAGACTCTTGATTAACCAACCATATGGACTAATTTATCTAATAAGACTGGAAAAATGTGTTTAGATGAAAACCCAACCCCAAAGTAAGCATCTTGAAATAAGTGGCTTCATCTAAGGGCAGTGAAGACTGTGGGACAATCTAGGAAGGAATTTGCACATTGACTTCTGAAAGCTTGAGCTCTCTTGAAATCTGATTGCTTAAAAAGACAAAGAATGCAACTTGAAAATAAATATATTCACAATCTATAGAGTTACAGTCTCCTTATGACCCCAACGCCCTTGGGAGTGCCCAAGAAACTCAGTGAGTCTTTAAAATGCCATAATGTCATAGTATCTGCACCATGAACATAGTATACTCCAAAAAGAAATAAATTCTTTAACCAGTGTCCTACAAATCTCCATGTGCACTTGCTTGCATTTTTCTGGATCATTTTCATTCTTCTTACCCTAACCTCAAAGTTCTTAACAAAATACACTCATGGCTGGGCGTGGTGCCTCACGCCTGCAATCCCAGCACTTTGGGAGGCTGAGGTGGGTGGATCACTTGAGGGTCAGGAGTTTAAGACCAGCCTGGCCAACATGGTAAAACCCTGTCTCTACTAAAAATACAAAAATTAGCTGGGCACAGTGGTGGGCGCCTGTAATCCCAGCTATTCGGGAGGCTGAGGCAAGAGAATCGCTTCAACCCGGGAAGCGGATGCTGCAGTGAGCAGAGAACACGCCAATGCACTCTAGCCTGGCCAACAGGGTGAGATGTGGCCTCAAAAACAAAAAACAAGAAACAAACAAAAAAATACCCACTCAGGTTTAAGCAAACAAAGAGGTAAATATACACACATTCCACTACACAGATCTGTACACTTGCAAGCACATTGACTAGAGATACACAAGTGGTAGAAGTAGTGAATGTAATTAAAAAGGGTCTACCTGGTCACTTTTATGGGTAAAAATAGTAAGACCCAAAGATATTATTCTGTGCTAATATTAAAGAATCTATAGATTAAAATTCATTGGCTTCAAGTAAAAAAGGTCATATTGGTTTTCAGGCCCGAATGTGTAAAGCACTAAAATGAAGGCTGTAGCTCTCTAAATGCCAGCTGAATACTTTCAGGTGGGGTGTAAGAGAAGAGAAGAATTTAAGGCAATCCAGTAGCTAAGATATTTCCAATTAAAGCTTTATCTTTCAGAGCATGCTCTATTTCCTTCTCTTCAATCTTGAAAAACACCTGTAAAGAAGAGAAAAGGATTTTTCACACTGGAGAACTCACAAAAGCAAAGTTGTCACTACACAAACTTATACCATATTAAACTTTTCTTACAAAAGACAAAAGTCTCCCCTACCTTTTTTTTTCCAATGGCCTGAAAAAATATTCATATCATACTCCCATCTTTACACACCTTAAACCTTACCTAACAAAAATTGACTGGTTTAACTAATTGTGGTCATCTCGTTTAACAATAAACCTTTACTTTAGCATCACTCTACAAAATAGAACAATTA
>NW_012115389.1:4319358-4342114 GCF_000951035.1 Colobus angolensis palliatus
TCCATGTTGGTCAGGTTGGTCTCCAACTCCTGATCTCAGATGATCTGCCCACCTTGGCCTCCCAAAGTGCTGGGATTACAGGCCTGAGCCACCGTGCCCAGCCTCAACTTCACTCTTCTTCCCCTCCTCCCTCAGGTGCAGAAGAGGGACGGTCAGAACTGCAGAGGGGCAACCTGGTCACCAGCACTCCCCATCTCGGCCATACACTGCTGCCTCCCACACATCCAAACTCATCCTCTGCACTGGCTCTCAGCTTCCACGTAGGATGATACAATTGATCATCCCTAACAAGCTTCCCCTTTAGAGTCGACGCTCCCTCTCTCCTCCCCTCAGCCATTAGTATCTTCTGCCTCAACCAAATTGGTTTAGGATCACTGTTTCTGACCCTCTCCTTCCTCATCTCTGACCTCAGTCAGGCTTCTAACCCCTGAAACACCTCTGAGATGACTGAGGCCTCCATCGTCAGAGGCCCCTGCATCTTTATCTGCAGCTGCAGCCAAAGCCTCCAGATTTATGTTTCCCAGTGCCCAGAGAGCAGCTCCATGACAGGCTCTCGGCTAACCCTGTCCCAGCTAAAGCTCCGCATGCTACCTGATCGTCACCAGCTTCACCTGCAACTCGAGCAAGTCTCAGGATGCACGGGCCAGCAATACTGAGCTGCCTGGAACCATTTCTGCCCAGACTCCCCCTTCCCTGCTGCCCTGGACTGACTGGGCCCTGCTCCCTGCTCTGCCTGCCAGCTCCTTCCAACCCATGTTTACCTGGTGACTCCTCTCACCCTGCGAGACCCACTGCCAGCATTCATGACCTCCGTCTGGATGGCATCCCTGAGCCGGCACTTCCAGATGACACTGTTGCCCTCTGATTAGACCAGTGATTTCCTCAAGTGCAGAAATTGGGTCTCAACTTTGAAACTCGAGACCCATTGTCATTATTTAAAAATGTTTAACTGAAATGATGAGTCTTCAAAGGAGAGCAAATTTGTTATTTGGTTGCTCCCAGACATAAAGTGTGCTTTCAGCTTAGTAAAAATCAACAAATGGGGTTTTAAAGAAAGCACTGCATAAGGTATTTTCATAGAACAGTTTAAAAGCGAAAATACAGAAGTCATTAGCAAAATATCAGCTAAGTTAGAAAGGGGAAATTCAAATGAAATCATACTAGAAATGTATGCAAATTTTAGTCTTTGATCCTCAAGCTTATTTCCCCAGAAACTTTTTGGCAAATAAAACCAGTGATTAGTGACATGTATCATTTCATGGCAGAAGGTCTTACAAAGTGTTCTTTAAAACATCACTTGAAGGTAAAGTTCTCCTCAGTTACCCACTCCTTGTCTTTTAACTATCAGTATCCTTTCACCAAGACTGCCCATGTAAGAATAAATGTTTGTGAAATTATTCTCTCCTTTGTTTTTTGCTCCTGAATAATGGCCCTAGGACATCTGTTACCAGCCTGCACGTGTTCCTGCCATCCTGTTGAGAACAGGACATGGAGGAAGAGGGAGAGACCAGGTAGAGGGGTATGGCCAATGCAGGCAACACTCACATGGGGGCCTCTCCAACCTGCCCACCTTGCCCAGGACCAAGGCCCAGGCCACCCAGTCTGACTGTCCCCCATAGGCACCCGAGGCTCTGAGAGCAGCCCTGTGTGTCCAGTTGGCCAAGGCTGATGATAAAAGCAAAGAGACAAACTTTGGAAGAACTCTTTAAATTTACTTTTTAAGTTATAAAAATAATAACTCCTCACTGTTAAAAAAAAAAAAAAAAAAAAGACCAGAGAGAATAAAGAAAAGCAAGGAAAAACCATCACTTGTAAGCCAGAGACAATCATGGCCCATATTCTGGTGATTTTTTCCAGCTTTGCTTGTGTGTTTATAATAGAGAATGGAGATTAAACAATTTCGTGTACTCTGACCTTTTTCTTTTTTCACTGAACATTACAACATGCACATTTTTAGGAGCAAATTTTAAACTGTTGACCTTTTGCTACTTGTAGGAAAAATTCTTCAGAAAATGTCAAACGCCGCCTGCTTGTTGTAGGAACCAGAGAGTCCTGAAGTTGTGAGACTGTTCTGACTCTCAGAAGGCCAGAGAGCCAAGAAGCTCTGGTGGACAGGTTGGTGGCAGTGGCCGAGGAAGCAGCCAGCCAGCCCCTGGGGCAGGACAGCACTAGCAGGAAGTAGGCCGCTAGAAAGCCCTATGCCCACTTCCCTGGGGCTTCCCCTTACTCGCTCATAGCCCTCCACTAGCCCACATCCTCTTCTCCTCCCCCAGGTCTGTCTTACCCTCTGTTCTCCTCCTTGGGAGCCCAACCATGCTCTGAAGCATCCGTAGGTGGGGAGCGGTTGCCCCAGCACAAGGAAGGGGAACCCCCGAATCCACTGTAGCAGGTAAAGAGGAATTCTGAAATGCAAGGTTAGAACCTGTATTTTCCTGCAGGTCTTACTGCAAGTTTTCCTACAGGTAACTGAACTGCACAGTGTTGTTCAGTTACTTCCAGCATATTGACCTAAAAATGCTTCTGTTATGATCAGTGTCCAAATCACAGGACTCTGTCCGACTCCACTAGGTGTAAGGTGTGGCTGTCATGCTGGGCTTTCAAGGTCCTAATATTCCCTGTGTGTACGGGATGGGGTGTCCCCAAAAGGACAACAGTAACCATTGCATCACTCCTCACGGTCCTGTCTGTCCATCACCTGAAAAGCCGCCTAAAACGCAGACCTGGGAAGGAGGGTGCTAGATGGAAAAAAGGTAGAATTGGTTTTGTGGTTTTAATTCAAAGACACACACACACACACACACACACACACACACAGAGAGAGAGAGACAGACAGAGAGAGAGAGAGAGAGAGAGACTGAGGTGATCAGCCAGAGACAGGACTCGCAAAGTTGGAGCTGCCGTGTACATTTATTTCAAACAGGCTGGAGGACCTAGAAGCCTTGAGACGACAGAGCCACAGAAGATGCAGAAACCTCTGCTCCACAAGTGAGCTTGTGGATTCCTGGGCATAGGAGATTTTCTTGGCTCTCTTACGCTTCCACAGTATTTGTCCAAATCTTTGAGAGCTTCAGCTTTAGCATTCTCTTCTAAGAAGGAGCACCAGGCTTTAACTCCCTCTACTCCATCGAAACAGCCACCAATGACCTTCTCACTGCAGAATCCAATGATTGACTCTGACTCTCCTCATCTTACTTTACTTTTCGGCTGCTAGGATGCACATTCTCCACTAAGCTACTAGAAGGCCATGGGCTCCTGGCTTTCCTCCCTTGCTGGCAGCTCCTTCCCCATTTCCTGGGCCGAGTCTTCCAAGTGCTGGGGTGCCCTGAGATCAGCCACCTGACCTCTTCTCTGTCTGCATTCTGATACCTCATCTAGCCCAGTGATTGTAAATATCTGGGCTAGATGAGGTATCAGAATGCATACCTCATGTTGACTTGCTGATGGTTCTCAGGTGTGTATTGCTACACCAGCCCCCTCTCCTGAGCACCAGGTTCACACATCCACATACCTACCTGGCATCACCACTTAAAGTTGAGCTGCATCTTCCAGACTCAGCATAGCCAAAGCCTAATTCTCAGTTTCTCCCCTTTGCTAACCTGCCTTTCCCTGCATTCACAATCTCAGAAAATGGTGTCAACTGTATTCAGATATTCAGGATAATATCCTTGGCTTCCTCCCTTACCTATTTCTTTCCAATGCCCCACAACTGAGCCATCCACAAACCCTGTGGGCTGTACTCTCAGCAGACACTCAACCATGGTTCACCACTTCTTCAGTTCTCACCCTGATCCTAGATCCCACCAGCTCTCAGCTGGACTGTTACCTCCTGGCCACTGATCTCTTTGCCTATATGCATGCCTCCTAGCACCGATTCTCCACACAGAAACTAGAGTAATTCGCTCATATACAATATCATAGCACTCCTGGGTTCAAATTCTACCAGGGGCTGCCCATGACAACCGGAGTAAAGTCAATGTTTTAACCAGGACCTATTCCCCAGGTACCATTCTTTCCATGTACTGGCCTCCCTGCTGAACAAGGTACAAACTGCTTTAAAGACAGCACTGTGGGCAGTACTGTTCAAATATAAAGAATGGCATCATCAGTAACCCCCTGTTAAATAGCCTATGGCCTCCATCACGCTTGCTAGGAAAGATAAATATCTTTAACTTTTACTTTACAAATAAAATATTCTTTGTCTAATTGTAGAAACCTTGAAAAATATGAAAATCTCCCAAAATATAGAAAAGTATAAATAAAATAAAAATCAAAGTATGAAAGCTCAAAGATAACTAATTATCATTATTATTTTGGTCTAATTTCCTGCCATCAAAGGAAATACATCATAGAAAATCTATGAAGTATTGACTTTTGAAAAATGGATGATTCAGCCAGGTGCAGTGCCTCACGGCTGTAATCCCAGCACTTAGGCAGGCCGAGGCGGGCAGATCACGAGGTCAGGAGATCGAGACCATCCTGGCCAAGATGGTGAAACCTCCTCTCTACTAAAAAACACAAAAATTAGCTGGGTGTGGTGCCGCGTGCCTGTAATCCCAGCTACTTGGGAGGCTGAGGCAGGAGAATCGCTTGAACCTGGGAGGCGGAGTTTGCAGTAAGCCGAGATCGCACCACTGCACTCCAGCCTGGGTGACAGAGCAAGATTCTGTCTCAAAAAAAAAAAAAAAAAAAAAAGGATGATTCCTTTGTCACATGTCTTAAAGATTTTAATTTTACCATTGCTATTGGGAAATCTTAATTGCATATAATAGTTCCTTGTATGAATGCTCCATAACTTATCCAACCCTCTAGTGTTGAGGCTTTAGGTTTAAATGTTGCCGCAATGTAGAATCTGGTGTACAGAAAGGTTTATTTCTTTAGGGTATATCCTAAAAATGAGTCAGAGTACTAATATTCAAGGCCTTGACAGATACTGTCAAATGGCTTTGAGAAGCATCACTTCAAGCAGCAATGTGTCCCTGTGTCCAGTCCTTTATTTCAGACTGGCCGAAGTACACACCACCTGTGTGTACTGAAGTCATCTCTAGTTCTAAACTGGTGCTGGTGAATCTTACCCTTTACATCCAAACAGGCTCCATGGCTGGTTATTCCACTGTGGCCAATGGAGGTCTAGTCTTCCAGGCTAGAATCCTCAGTTTCTTCTCTCTCATCAGGTCCCCTTCCCCAAATCCCACATATGCACACACTCACTTGCTCGTGGGTGAACTTCTCTATTTCCATTGCATTCCAGTCCTCTGCAAAGCTTCATCATCTTTGCATGTAGATGACAGCACTACATTCTTACCTGGTGTAGTGCTCCTCTAACCAGTGAATTACCTGGGGCTATTACTACAATACAGGTTCTTATTCTACAGGATAGTACAATGAATATTGTAATCTGTGCAATTGTTTATCCTCTCTGCTAGATTATAACATCATTGATAGTAGGGGCAGAATATTAACCAATTCCATTGAACTAAATGAATTCAACCCTGAGTCCTTTCACTCAAGTCAAGTCAAGTTAATACTTAATCCAGATACAGAGGGTTCAGCGCAGCAGGGCACGGATGGTGTGTGTGTGTGTGTGTGTTTCCTACCTACATACTATCCCAAAACAAATGTCCATTTGCTGAGGACTCTTTGAAAATTGATCTCAAAGGAATTTAAAGAGAAACCAGGATTGCAGTCCTATGTGTGGAAAGCTGCCACTTTCTGCTCTTCTTACAGTGAAGGGGTTTTCTACTGGGTCAACATCCTCTTTGAAATTTATACCAAGAAAAATATACACATATTAAACAGCAGCAGCAATTTACAGTAAAACAGAAAATTCCACTCAGGGCAGAAAACAACCAGAAACATATAACATTTCAAAGCTCTGGAAGTGGGAGCTCACATGCTTAAATCATTGCTTCATTGCCAGTTCCCTCTGACAGTCATGTCAGTATTACCAAACCTTTAAAACATTCACTTGGAGTTCAATCTGTTGCCCATATGTCAGATATAAGGATAGTTGAATTCACAATATTTATTCGGCACAAGAGTGGGTTCTATTTTAAAATCCCATTATCATGTGGTTACAGGATATCATTAAAATAAATATTAATGTAGGCCCATATCAGTTCTTAAAACAGAATGAAGTCTGCATCCCATAAAACTCCCTGCATATTACTCAGCAGCACGTTTGGAAGACAAGGCAGCCATTGTTTATTATTATCTATGCAATCTTGGATTTCAGTTTCTAATGATCACAGATGGCAATAAACTCTTCCACTAGTGCTCAAGGCAAGAGGGTGATGGAAACCTTTCCTAATTGTGGCAAACATATGTTGACATGGATATTTATATGCAATTCTGCCAGGCAGGATACATTTATATCCAGTTTTATTATCCTGGTGATCCTAAAAAACAAAATCTACGTGTCAATGTCGGATTTTTCAGGTATGCAGTCATTCTCTTAACTTCCTGCTTGCAGACTAGTAAATACTTTTCTTTTTTAAGATTAAGATTATGGTTAAAAAAAAAGTGCAGTTTCCCAGAAGAAAACCAGATGTTTAAGTTTTATTCTCAAAAATGATGTTGGTGTTGATTTTTTTTTTTAAAGGTCACTGCTATTTGTAAGCTCAAGTTTTGTTTCTCTTCAGCCTTAGGATCTGTGGGAATGTCCACCCTTCTGAGTAGAAGAAACCCTGAGAACCTTATTTTTGAAGAAAAATGTTCAGTCAGAACAGAGAATATTACAATGTTAGCAAAATTAAGGAGTAAAGTGATGCTTTTGAGTCACTCATACGTATATTTTAAGAATAGATTTTGCAGCTTTTAAGTACAGCTTAGGAATAAAAATGGTAAAAAACTTGACATCTCTGACTGCCACAAAAATGCCTTTTAAGACCTAAATATTTTTTATCTTTCAAATAAATATTTTGTCCAGAATTTGACACACTATAAACAAATATGTCTGATATGGACTTGCTGACTTGTTGTGTCACATCTCTTGAAATAGGGTTCACGAGCAAATTCTTCTTCCCTTGATCTATCACAAGTGATCGCACCACACCATGGAGTGCTGGTAGTGGCCTTCCCTCGCCCTTTCTTCCCAACATATCCCATGCACTATAAAGAATGGTTTAGTTGCTACTATTGTTTCACAAGCTTTCCTGAGTTTACTAATGGTTGAGCACAAAGATATTTAACTTCAGGTTATAGTTTCAGGTAACCTAGACCTATAGTGGGGATAAAAATATAAAACACACAGACACACACATATACACACATACAGACACACATATACACATATATGCACAATGTGGGGATGCAAATGGAATGGAACTACTCTTAACTGTTGGTAGGATATTGTCCTTCATGAATCTTCATGGGCTTGAATTGTTTGTGTGCCTTTGAGCCTTCTGAAAAGGAATTTATAAGCACCTCCTCTAAGAGCTTTACTCATCTGGGTGGTGTCATGGCTGAACCTTAGAAACAAAAAATGCTTGCCAGCAGCATACATCTGAAGCCCTTGCAGGGTCAGAAAATTAACCAGCGTGGGTGCAGCAGGCGGGAGATTTCTCCTTTGCTCCAGAGAGCCAGGCAGTAAATAGAGACAGAGCACATGTTCTGGTGTCCCCAACGCCCCTTCGCAGGCAGACACACAGATCAATATGGACTCCTGATCCCGAGGCGCCAATGGAACGTCCAAGGTCGGCATGGCGAGTTCTCCTTTGGGAGAGACCACACTGAAGCTCAGCTGGCCATGGAACTCTGAGCCTTCGCCTGAAGGACTCTGAAGATAACTCCCTTTCTTTGGGCAAATCTACAGTGCCTTATTATCTCTCTCTCTTCCTTAATGGAAACAAAATATGAGCCTTCTTACAGATGCTTTTTGTCTTGCTTACTGGCCCTCAGGAGATCTTATGCATTTTGTACAGCAGACTCCCCGCCCCCTTGCCCCACAATGGCCTATGTTGCATAACTTACTTGCCATCATGGTGCCTTTGCAGTTTTTTTATCACCCTCACAAACACTTCTGCTGGTATGGAACCTTTGAAAGTAATGTGCAATTCTCTATCACTCCTCATCCCAACATATTTCATCATGCATCCCCCCATGATATCTTCCCACAGAAACACAAGCCATTATTATACCTGAAAAAGTATCAATAATTCCATGATGTCATCTAATATCCAGCTGTGTCTGTCATGGGCTGAATTGTGTCTTCCCCAAATTCATATATTGAAGTCCTTGCCCCCGGTACCTCAGAATATAACTTTATTTGGAACTAGGGTCTTTAAAGAGATGATTAAATGCTGAGCATGATGGCTCATGCTTGTAATCCCAGCACTTTGGGAGGCTGAGGCAGGCGGATCACCTGAGGTCAGGAGTTCTAGATCAGCCTGGCCAACATGGTAAAACCCCATCTTTACTAAAAATACAAAATATTAGCCAGGCATGGTGGTACATGCCTATAATCTCAGCTACTCGGGAGGCTGAGTTCAATCAGAATTGCCTGAACCCAAGAGGCAGAGGTTGCAGTGAGCCAAGATTGCGCCACTGCACTCCAGCCTGGGCGACGAGCGAAACTCTCTTAAAAAAAAAAAAAAAAGAGAGAGAGATGATTGAGGTAAAATGAGATCCTTAGGATGAGCCTTAATCCGTTATGACTGGTACTCCCATACTAAGAGGAGATCAGGACACAGACACACACAGAGGGACCACCACATAATGACACAGGCAGAAGATGCTATCTGCAAGCAAAGGAGGCCTCGGAAGAAACAACCCTGCCGACACCTTCATCTTGGAATTCCAGCCTCCAGAACTGTCAGAAAATAAATTTCTGTCATTGAAGCCACCCAGACAATGGTACTTTGCAAATAAATATACCTAACAAATAAATATACTGTTCTAAACTTATTTTATAGTTTTTAAAAAATCGTTTTTTGTTTTTTTGTTTTTTTTGTTTTTAAAGATGGAGTCTCACTCTGTAGCTCAGGCTGGAGTGCAGTGGCACGATCTCAGCTCACTGCAACCTCCGCCTCCTGGGTTCAGGCGATTTTAGCCTGGCTAATTTTCATATTTTTAGTAGAGGCAGGGTTTCGCCATGTTGGCCAGGCTGGTCTCAAACTCCTGACCTCAAGTGATCTGCCCACCTTGGCCTCCCAAAGTGTTGGGATTACAGGTGTGAGCCACCATGCCTGGTCTAAAAAAAATCATTAACCAAATTTTATCCATTATACTCAGTTGTTATGAAAAGAAATCACAGGCTTTTATTTTAGCCAAACTGGATTTCAAGTATGAAATTGGTACAAGGTGCCTTTGAACTGAATTCTTTACTTCTGGGCTTCACTTTCCTCATCAGAGACACCAGCCAACACTGCCTGCTGTTGTTGAAGTGAGGCCAACTGTGATGACAACTAAGGGAAAAAAAATTATATGAAAGTGTTGGTGCATAGAAAGTTTTCAGCAAATGTCCCTCTCATTCCTTAATCCAAACAGAAATCTACAAGTCTCTGTTGGAAGTAAGGATGAAGAACTGATGGCTATGCCTCCAGGAGCCATCATGATGATAATCGACCCCCTATTGTACTTTGCAAACTAAAATCGTCTGGCTGAATTTCTTAAGAGGCTGTCCTATAGCAGTCACATTGCTAGGTGCTCCATAGGATGGAAGACCTCCTTTTCCCATGAAGAGTTACAGAGTCTGAATGGGGGTGATAGGCACACGATTAAATCATTTTTATTCATAATCGAAGCCAGTATTTAAGTACTTATTTTGTTTCAGGCCCTGTGTGAAGCACTTTGGAAATTAACTCATTTGTTCTCCACAACAACTCTATGAGGTGCTGTTTTATCCTTACAGAGCCTAGCAAAGAGGAAAACTGGGGCTCAGGTGTTGAGGATATGGGAGGGAGAAGCAAGGTTGCCTGCAGTGGGAGTCCCTTGTTGGGGAGGGGAGGATCCTGGAGACAAGCAGCAGAGATAGGCAGGGTGGGAGGGCCCCTGAGTGAAGGCAGCGGCACCCCCAAGGCCCAGGCACCTCCAGACTGCCTGGAGCACAGGGTTTTGAATAGGCCAGTATTGGGAGAAAGAGCTGGAACAAGAGTTAGGGTCTTATTCAGGGATGAGGCTCAGAGGGAGAAATACGTAATAAATTCTACAGCACCATGTAGTCACCGCAGGATCTTACATGAGGATTGTGCCTAACATAGATGATCCTTTTCAATTAGCCACCGCTATGGTTCCAGAAGCTTAAGCAGCCTACAATCTAATACCGTTAATCTGATAAGTTGTTATTACTGCATCTAGCTCAACTGCTGTGACATTCTGTAACCACTGTTCACAGCTTAATTGGAGATTTAAGACACATTGAAGATTCTGTATTCCTCCTTAAGTAGGTGTTTTTAGGTTGATATAAAACTTCATCATACATATACATGCACAGTGACCTCTCTAAAAGCCCAATATCACAGGGCAGCACAGTAAACAGGTTGCTACAACCTCAGATGCTCAGACAGGCAGATGACAAACATGTGGGTCTGGTTGGGTAAAGACAGAGGCGGTGGCAAGGCCGTGCGATCCAAGGACACATACCCAGTGAATAGACTGAAAAAGAGCACCACGCTCATACGGTGTACACAGGGAGAGCCTGGGGCCAACTCTGTGTTGTCTGTTTGCAGTCTGCGCAAGGGCTGAACACGGGATTGGAAGGGAAGAGAACTAATTTCTAGTTCTGCTTCTACTACTTACTAGATACGTGAGTTTGAGACTTTGAGTTCCCACTGGAAAACTACAGAGAATGCCAGTTGACCTGCCTCATCATCTGATCATTACAGGCTACATGACACAGGCATGACTTGAGACATAAAAGGCAGGCGACATTCGTTATTTGTGTGACGTGCTTGCCCGTTAAAAGGGTGCTGATGGAGGACACAGGTGCTACCTCCTCATAAAACACTACTGAAGAACCCAACAGCCAAGCTCTCACAAAACCAGGTCAAGTGTTTCCCCCCAAGGTTATTTAACTTGCAAAATGAAACAAGACTTCCCATCTGTTTTCCTCTTTCTGGCTGCACCTGTGTGGTTGAAGGCATGATAACATCAGATGTGATTTCAGTGTCATTTGATGAATTATATTCAAGTGAGGTCTGGGGTAGGGAGAAGTGAAACTTCAAGAATGTGTCATTGACATACAGGATACTTAACACAAACAACAGAAGCAGAAGTGGCCTCAACAAGCTTCTGCGCTCATTTCCTACAGAGAAAGAAAAAAAAAAGATGCTCATTAAGAACCCATATCTATTGGACACAAAAGGAAGTGCCGCCTCCTCTCTTCTCTAATAGACTGGCTCAAACAATGCAGTTAACCAAGTCTTTTTCCTTGGGAGCGGGGATGCCACTACAAAACTCCCTCTTTTTCTGTCTTCTAAATGGGTCTTACATGGTGTTACGAACTCAGATCTTGAGAGAAACTTTGCTGATTTTAAATTTCAACTTATAGAAAAAGTGTCCAATCTCCTGCAGTGGCAAAATACCACCAACACAATGAAATGAAGCTAGGGCAGAGGATGCCTAGATGAACACATCCTGTAGAAGTAACTCGTCCTTGAACAAAACCTGTTGGAGGTGATTAGGGGATGCGTCAGAGGTTCCTACTAATTCTGTCTACACTGGGAGGGGGAGGCTGGTGAGGGGTGAAAATGGCATCTAAGTATTGTCTCATTACTGAAGGGTGGGCTCCAGGGTTCATTCCGGTAACCTGACTCAGAACAGTGGTACGGTAGGGAGAATTCTGGAGGTGGCTCTATGCTGCCTGAGAAGCTCTGGCACCAAAAGACTACCCATGGGGAACGGGGTGCAGGCACAGGATGGGTGACCCACCAAGCTGCCCACACACTATAACACAGCCTGGTGTCTCTAGTCATTTTGATTTTTGCAAAGTAAAAAAAAAATAAAGTCTGGGAATGTTGCCTCTTTGTTATTGAAAGTAGTATAACATACTAATTTATTATTTTTACCTTTGGGCCAAAATTACCACTCACCACAGCATATAGAAGAGTGCCTGGCAAACAATAAATGCCCATATAACATGTTGGTTTTTATTGAGATTCATTCACTTAACAAAATTATATACATCTGAGACCCCACAGTACGACAGGCTCATTCAGCTCTTTGCTTCCTTCCGTCTGATATAACATGAAGTGTTGGCTGGCACAACCAAGCTGACCCCAGATGTGGACAGAGCTCTTGGAGGAGGAAATGGTGTTAGGGAGAAGTAAGGGAATCAGAGACACAAATATGAGTTGGGTTCAAATGTGCATCTCTCACCTACAGCTCAAGGTTAACTGCACTCACGCAACAGTGCTGGATGCAACACAGTAAGACCAGATAGTGAACTGTAACGTGTTCAAGTCATAAGATGCTACCTTAGCAGAAAACAGACATCAAAGTAAACAGAACGAGATGTGTAGCACAAATGACAGATGTACATTTAGACAGCACTCATAACCATATATTCAAGTAGGTCACTAATGGTCCCTGTTACTGCTCAATAACATCATCTACCCTCATTTAGTATTTGCCAGTTTTCAAACTGTGTGCTTATATTGTTTAAATTGATTTGTGCCGGCTGGGCATGGTGGCTCACGCCTGTAATCCTAGCACTTTGGGAGGCTGAGGCTGGAGGATCATTTGAGGTCAGGAGTTCAAGACTAGCCTGGCCAACATGGTGAAACCTCGACTCTACTAAAAATAGAAAAATTAGCCGGGCATGGTGGCACAGGCCTGTAATTCCAGCTACTTGGGAAGCTGAGGCACAAGAATCGCTTGAACCCAGGAGTCGGAGGTTGCAGTGAGCCAAGATTGTGCCACCATACTCCAGCCTAGGCAACAGAGTGAGACTCCATCTCAAAAAAAAATAAATCAATCGATTTGTGCCACAAAAGCCTCTGAGGTGGCACAACTAATAGGATCCCATGTGTCAAAAAGGGAAGCTGATATTCAGAGAGGCTGTGATTTTATTATCTCCTAGCAAAGCAACAGCCCCAGAGTCTGACACTCTGGAACATGGCCTTCTTGCACTGGACCCTCACCGACCATCATTCCTATACATAATTGTATCAGGTCCTACTACTTCTACTTGTCAGGCACCAATCTAAGCACACTGCCAGTATTAATGACTCCTTGCAACAACTCCAGGAGTTTGTGACCATTATTAAATTCATTTTAAAGGTAGAAGACTGAGGCCCAGAGAGATTAAAGTCAGGGACTTAGAGATTCAATCCCAGACAGGCCAAAGGTTTTCCCTTGTTGTCAGAGGCAGGATAAATTGCATCGCTTTATTTCCTTCTTCTGGTTATGAACAAAGGAGTTTTATTTGGGTGTTCCTAAGAGAGACCTCTCTCTCCAATCTCAATTCATTCTCTCCCATTCTTCATGGCACTGATCATTTCTCATAACATCTGATGTTCCCTTGTTTGTAATGTCTCTTGAAGAGACTGCAAACCCCACAACGGCAGAGCTTCCATTCTATCTCCCTTATATCCCAAATGCCTGGTGTAACTGATCGATGCCTGGCACAAAACAGGTACAGAGATAGTTGCTGAATGAACACACATTCAGACATATAGTCCTGCTAACAACAGAAATAGACAAATTTTTGAAAATAGGTAAGTCGAGCCATTAAGATCTGGCAATTTAAAAGACAAGCAAAATAGAACACACAATTGGCTCTGTTTACCCTCCAGTTGGAATAAGTGGGTGTGGAGGGCCCAATGGCCATAGAGGGAGTGACAGTGTTTACATAGAGCCCTTCCCCTCTTGCACAAATACTGAAGGGGTCTTGGGGGACAAAGGACAGGCCAGGTTGCTGCAGCAATCTCTTCCCTGATCAAGACCCACTAGGTCTGGCTTGGGCGCAGCCTAGAATCAGCAGAGCTGAGGTGCTTCTGAGTAGCGGTGTCTTCCTTGGAGAGAAACACTGTCAGGTCTCCCAGTATTCAGGGCTCCCGGCCCAGGGCCAGTCAAGGACTTTGGGAAACACAGGCTTAGAATTAATTCTAAGGATCAAACCGAAATTGGTGTTTTTCTTTCCATTCACCCACATGAAAGTTCCCTTTCAGATTAAAAACACAATAAAAGTTAAAAAAAAAAAATACACAAGAAAATAAACATAATAAAAATAAACACAAAGACAAAAAACAAAAATATAAAATGTGTAACGATTGTGTGATTGTGATCAAATAAAGGATAATACACATAGAGAAAATGCAGCAGCATATATGTTGGTGTTAATGAGATAACAAAAACATATGGACACACTCTCCTTAATGCAAAACACACCTTTTAGGAAAAAGAGATCAATTTATGCCCCCAAACTATAAGCAGTCAAGTAGCAAATCGGCTGTTGTCTAAAAGATCTGCCATCTCAGGCAGAACTGAGAGCTGGTTTTTACCGTGTGCTCCTACGAGGAGCGGAGTAGCGCTATCCTAAGCCCTGGTCACTGGAGCTATGAAGAACATAATGTGGAAAGGTGAAAGAAAAAAGAGCATTAAAAAAAAAAAAAAATTGACAACTGGCTAAAGAAAGCATCCAGAAGCACACATTTTATTTTCTTTACCCCTGTACTTCCTCTCACTCCTGCCCCATGAAAGCTGCCTTATGTCTGCAAAAGCTCCTTGCTCCCGAACTGCCTTCTATGCCCTTCATCATCTGTTCCCTTGGCATGGAGTATCTCAGTGGGTATCAGGAATAAAGCAGTCAACACTCAATTAATTCAAATGAAACTGTGTCGGAAAAACATCCATGACCAGTTGTATGAGCTTCTGTTGCCCTCTAAGGGAGTAGGAATTTGGAGAGTCATTGGTTTCCTGAGCTGGATGATGGACATCAGAAAGACACAAGGAAGAAGAATACTTTAAAAAGACTCTACAAGGCAGAAGGGAGAATGAAAGAATGCGACAGCATTTATGGGACAGAGGGCAGGGAGGTGCGGAGGTGGGAAAGGGGAATGCAGGCAGGGGTGCTAAGGTGCAAAGGAGACCACTGGAAGGAGAAACTGAGTACAGAACTCAGATGACCTTTGAACGCCCTCCCCTAAACCCAAATGTCTCTAGCTCAAATGGATCTCTCGTCCAATTTTGAGAAAGGGCCATCATTTGAGTCAAATTGTCTAGGATCTCTTCCTAAAGTAAATCTGAACTGCTTCTTTTTCTTTTTTTAGAGACAGGATGTTACTCTATTGCCTAGGCTGGAGTGCGTGGTGCAATCATAGGTAACCACAGCCTTGACTTCCCGGGATCAAGCAATCCTCCAGCCTCAGCCTCTGGAGTAGTTAGAACTACAGCTACTGCCACCATGCCCAACTAATTTTTTTAAAAAATTTCTTTATAGAGACAGGGTCTTACTATGCTGTCCAAGCTAGTCTTGAATTCCTGGTCTCAAGCTATCCCCCCCATCTTGGCTTCCAAAAGTTTTGGGATTTTGAGGGAGAGCCACAGCACCCAGCCTGTTTTTCCCTTTCCATCATTTCTTCTCTTTTATTTCTGTACCAACTCTTAAGAGCCAATTGTTAAATGTCAGAAATTTTGTAAGCCAGGTGTTAAAGCCATTATTAAAAAGTAAAATAATATACATTTAAAATTAAATAAATCCCATTAAAAACAAAGGTATAATGCCCCAAACTCCTCATCACTTCTTAATTATTTCCCTGCATTTTACTATTATCTATGCTCTTAGGGTTATTTACATCTATTGCATCTATGTGGTAGAGATACTAGACAAATGGTGCAATACTGCACATCTCTTCCCCACTCTGAATTTAATGTCACACTGGCAGCTTGATATCGGCCATAGTGGGAATATTTCCACCATGGATATTGGCAAACATTACGAATCAGGCCTGGAGAACATGTTAATAATACAGATTAAACACAAAAATGTGTTGTGTCTGTAGCCACCATGTTGTATAAATAGCACACACAGAAAAAGCCAAAATATTCATCCAGCACTCAAAAACAATCATTCAGTTCAGCAGAGGATCACTCATGTCACTGACAAATGAGTAAAGTTCTGACATCTTCATTGTTTCACTTTTGTCTTACTCATTCATGTAAAAGAAAATATCAAACAATAATCGTGTCAAAACTACATTCACCTGTTAATAGGTCGGTTACTACCATAAAAAGTTTGCAAACATCAACAACAGCTTCTATGAGAATCAATATAAATTATTATTTGCAAATTGTATCACACATTCTATGAGTATAATTTATAATAAACTTACATGTATATGTGTGTATATGTAATGGCTCATGTGTGCATACACACACGCTGAATCTCCCACCTCTATTCCAGTAGGTTGTTAAACATTAACCAGTACACATCATATAAGCTTTCCACTGTTCGTGTGTTTCAATGTATTCTTGCTCCCCTTAAGACCTGTTCCCACACCCCAGGCCTTACACAAAACAATGGCTGCTGATATGCCCATCAATAAGCTGCAATAGGTTTGTCTGTCAAACTTCCTCAAAGAATGGAAGGAAATCCTCTGCATTTTAAGCCCTGGTGAAGGTTCTCTTGCCTGGCTTCACAAGCTGACTTAGAGCAGTTGGCAGCTGTATTCACTGCTCACCATCAGGATCACTGTTCTCAACTGTCTTCGGCAGCTGGAAAGAGATAAACACCTTCAAATTAGCCCCAAACCTTACAGAGCTCTATGGGAAACAGAGCCAAGGAGATTTGGAGGTCTCTACTTCCAAAGGTTCATGACATTAACAGTCTTCTTCTAAAAGCCTCCAGGCTTTTGAGGTCATTAAAAACATTTAAAGGTACAAGTGCATTCTGCCACACTCATAATTAACTGGTTAATTACTTCTCATCAATTTACTTTTAAATTTCACTAGGACATCAAGTTTGATTTTGAAATTCCAATAGAAACAACAATTGCGTTGACTCAACTGGAGGATAAAAGCGCTGTCTTAGCAAAAACTTTTTAAAAAGGAAGTCTCTTAATTCTTCTCTGGGCCACCATGAAAACAAGTGTGATTAAAGTGATTGTTATTCTTCAAACTCAGTGAAGCATAATGGATTCTATAATCTTCACCAGAAGCATACCACCAAATGAGTGTTTTTTTAACTTAACAAATCCTCCAAACTCAGGATACCCTGTTACAAAGGATTTCCTGTAATTCTCTGGGAATATGCAATGCAAGAAAATTCACAGAATTTAAATATCTGAAAATATACAACTTATATTAATTACACTTCTTCAAATTCTTAATGGTGGTAAAAATCATATATTCCAAGTTCTTGATTTTCTTTTTAATCTTCTCAGTATTTAAATCACACCTCCTTCAACTGAGGTCATAATTCTAGAACTTCAGCATTTACCAATGATTTTTATCACAATAGATTGAGAATATTGCAACCTCAATAATTTCTTTAATAAATTAAGTCTTTCAAACAGGAGTCTGATTAGTACACTTCTTTGTGAGATGAACGTGTTCTTACAAGACAGTAAGCTGAAGCAGGCAAGTAGTGCATATTAGTTTTCAGGGTTTCCTGATGTCACCATGAAAGATTGATAACCTAAGAAGCCTCACATCTTTAGAAGTTTCCTCTTCAGAGGAGAATGCTTCTGAATTTTTCAATAAACAACCCTTGCCAAAATCAAATCTTTGTTGGAAATGCCCAGTTGTTAATTAAATACTAGCTCTAGTATTTATTTGTACTTAAATGGGGCATTCCACCAAATGTTAAACATTTTAAATACGGCTTTTTTCTCTAGAGAAGACACCTCAATAGTTGATCAAGTACTTTAGTAGCAATGTGAGCGTCAGCTTTGCAAGGCACATGAGCAGTACAGTTCAGCAATGCTGGCCAAAGGCATTCTTGCCTCCCTCCCAACTGCCACATCTTCTAATGGTACCTCCCTTTTCTCTTCCCAAGTGAGTGGTCTGCCAACTAGCTACTCTTTCCTTCTACAACAATACCATCCTCAATTTTAACTAGGTATGTAGCTGCCTGTAACAAAGATGGCATGTTTCAGGGCAATAAGATAAGAGAACTTGGTCTCTAATTGCAGAGAGCCACCTATACTAGCCCTGGAGCTACTAAGATCTGTGGGGCAAAAAAGTGAATTTCTCTTTTCAACCACTGTTTCTGTTTTTCCTCACTTGCAGTCCTAGCTCATAACACCATGTATACTATGAGCTTCAGATCTGGGGCCAGTCTGTTGGGCACTGATCCCAACACTGCCATTGATTAGCTGGGTGTCTTTGGACAAGTTACTTCATCTTTTGCTTGCCTCGGTTTCCTCATCTGTGAAATGGAAATAACTGCATATATTCAAAGTTCTTGTGAGCATGAAATTAGTAAACATATGCCAAGCCTCTGGAACATCACCTGGACTAGTAAGTGCTCAGTCAATGTAAGCTATCATCACCACTGTACCAATCAGTCCAGCATCTGCTACTTCTTAGTACAACAGAAAACCGCAAGGCAGGAGGCTAATGGGAACCAGAGGAAAAGCTTCCTAACCACCTCCTCCCCTCTCCGTTGCCCTCATTGTCCTCATATCCAGTCTGCTTATTCCTCGGTAGAATTTCCATTCTACTCTTTAGAGTAGACTCAGCCACTGAAATCCCTCCTCAGTCTGATTCTTCTCTCAGGAAATTCTAGCCTATGTGATTTTACATCTGTATGGTATTTTCTGTTATGAGAATTTAAATCAATACATGTTATAAGATTTATATTGGGGAGATTTAGAAAGATGAACCGGCTGCAAGGCAGGAAAATGAGAAATAAACTAGGTGCCGGCTTTTGGAGGAGTAAAGAAGGCCAAGGGAGAGTTAACAGAGAACTCTGGCTTTGGGGTACATTTGAGGGTAGGGCCACAGACATACCAGAGAAGAAAGTTCAATGGTGTACGTTCCAGTAGACAGTTATCAGAGTTGGTCTAATGCTTTGAATCCCTCTGTGCTATGGAGGGGGACTGAGCTCTGCTGAGGTTATAGATTATCCAGAGCTTTACTCATCTCAAATACCGGATAATCTGCCTCAGACCAAGGTGTGGTCCTGGAAATACAGAGCAACTTCTTCAAACCATGAAGTCGCAAAGGCATTTCTAAGCATCAGATGAATGCCAGACAGAAAAAACAAACCTTCTCTCTAAACTAATTTAGAGAAATGATTTGCCAATGTGTTACTGATGACTACTTGTAACCTCAAAATTTTATTAAGGAGCCCAAAGTGCCTGACAACAATTTCACCTGGATATGAATCTAAAGGGTAATTCAGTCATTCATTTGGGGGTTTTTAGGAATACAGCTCTAATTTTAGAGAGGTGATACAATCCTCCAAACTTACATGATAGCACAAAATCTGATTTTCATGTGACTGATTTTCCCTAATATTGACTCAAAAGAGAATATGTGTTTGTTTAAGTCTCCTCAATAGTAGTACAAACCGTCCAGTAAAAACTCTCAGAAGGGTGGTGCACTGACCATAAGTAAGACTGTAACATAACTTTTCCATTCTGCAGGAGACCACAGCAAAAGTGAGGAACCCTGCAGAGTCAACCCTAAAGAGTGAATGACAGAGAGTGAGGGAGAGTGAGGGAGAGCCAGGAGTGTGGACAGGGGGTGTGGGAGGCCTGGAGAGATGACATTGTTGAGGACCAGCTCCTGCTTGGTAGCCCTTTGACCCAACCATCGGGGCCTTCCCCTGTGTCTTGGGAACTCGTGCTTTGGTTGCAACAACAGTGACTTGGTGACAGTGGAAAGACCACCACTGTCCATAAAACTGCTGCTAAAGGCCAAGCACTGCACAACACTTTCTCCATTATTATTACATCTTCATCATGATCCTGTATAGTAGTTATAATTATCCCCCATTTTATGGATGAAGAACTAGCTAGTAAATAGTACGGTTCCTACTCAAAAGAGTCCCTCCAACTCTGTGAGTGTGAACTACGTGACCTTCATTGCCTGTTCAAGAAGGAGAGGAGAGGTGGGATTTCAGACCCTTCTGAGGCAACAGAGTCAGCTTCAAAGATAGCTTAGGCCAAGTTAGAGCTCTCAAGGTGTTAGCTCTATAGCACTCACAAACATTAGAGCTATCATACATCTCTGCCACATTATGAGTCAAGTGGGTTTTCTTTTATGAGTCCAAGATCACAATCAGCATTTACAATATTTTGTAGAGCTGACTTCCAAAAATAAACTTTCAAAATACAACCCTTTCATTCATCCATTGAAATATTGCAGTGCCTATTATGCATTTGGGGTATGGTAGTGAACAAAATAGACCAAAACCCTCTGCTTTAACAGGGAAATCTGACTGTAGACAGGGTAAGAGTTGACATCAGGAACTACTGTACTATATAACTAACTTATTTTTATTAGAGGTGTTAATTGTGTGGCAGTTATAAAGAAGATTTATCAGTTGGAAATACATGTTGAAGTATTTGTGGGCAAAATTACATGGCACCTGGGAATTTTTGCTTTTAATACTCCAAATCAGAAGAGCAAGGTGAGTGGGGAAACCAATGGAACAAGATCAGTAAGATGGTTATAAGTGTTGAATCTGGAAGATGGGTATGTGGGGGTTCATTATGCTATTTTCTCTACTTATGTTGATTTGGAAATTTCCTTCATTGGAAGATGAATTCCTCCCTTCAAGGAGCTTAGAAAGATATTGAACAAACAGTAATTTATGGCATGTCAATCAGACAGACATAAATGCTATGCAGAAAAATAGACCAGGAAAGAGAGGTGGACAAGGCTAAGAGGTGGGTAGATAAATACAATCTTTCTATGTGCATGTAATATTTATTTTATATATAAAGATGAGGCACAGATGGGTTAATGTATGTTAGAGAAGGAATTAATATACAAGTAACCGAATAAAATGGTAATTAAAGAATACATAATTTTCTAAGAAGGAAGAGAGTAATTTGAGCTTCATATAAGATGTGACTTTTAAAGAAATTTTGATGAAAATAATGGCTAACATTTGCCTAACTTTTTCTATATGTTAGTTAGGACTAGGTTCTGCAAGCATGTTAAAGAATGATTGGATTTAATCCTCATTATAACCGCAGAAAGTTGCGTTGTTTCCATCATCTGTAAGATTATGCTACTAGGGTTGGAGAGACTAAATAACTTGCCCACGGTCATGAGAACTTTAAACGCTGGAAGCTGACTTGAATCCACCTAGTCTGGCTCCAGAGTCTCAATGTTTAACTATCAAACCACGCTGCCTACTGTGATGGATAAGTAGCATTTGGATAAACAAGAAAAAATGCAGACCTAAATAAACCAGTGGCTTGATGTTTTCTGGTGTCTGCCATTTGTGAGATGCTGTTTGGTGCTGGAGGATACTAGAGGGGAATAAGGCAGAGTAAGAAGGAGTAACCTGAATGGAGTGGAGGGCAGATGTGGGAACAGTGATGAGTAAGGCTTTCTGGGTAGGACGGCACTGGAGAGTGGATACTGAGGCCAAGAAGCCAGGCGGCCCTCAAAGGAGGACCTCACATGGAAGCCTTTTCAGAAGCCAGGAGAGTGCGGGCAAGGATGAAAAAAGAAAGTGAAGGTTCTCTACTCTGCTTTTCCTCGCACCCATAGCACTTAGGCTGCTGCTCTCTGTTCTAGAACTTGGTATCACAGAATCAGACAATCATAACTTACTCAATCATGACAGGGCAATTGCCAAAGTGATGTTTATTTAGTCAACAAGTGTTTCAGCCTTTCTCTGCACTGGGCACTATTTTAAGGCATTGGAAATATCATAGCCACACAAAGTCTCTGTTTTCACTAAGCAAATGTATCCTAGGTTAGGTATTGATACATGTTACACATAAAAATGAGTGGGGTAAGAAGGATCTGACCTGCAAGGTGCAGGGGTTTGCATGTTATAAAGTATGGTCAACAGGACTTCTTTGATAAGGGGACACCTGGGCAGGGAACTGAAAGAAGTGAGATAGCAAGACACTGATATCTGGGAAAGAACATTCCAGGCTGAGACAATAAGAAGACTCTGATGCTGGGACTTGTTTGGAGTATTCAGGAACCACAGAGAGGCCGGTGGGCTGATGTAGAGTGAGTATCAGGAGAGGGGCAGGAGATGTGATCAGAGAGAACCAGACAGCAGAGCACGGGCCAGACCGGGGAGGGTCTCACAGGCTACCCCATGGACTTGCTTCTGACTCTGAGATGAGAAACTAGTAGAGTGGATTGAGCTAACTGACATATGAAAGGATTGCTCTGGCTGGTAGTAGGCGAGGTCTAAGTAAGGAGACCAGTTAGGAGCCTACTGCAATAAACCGGGAAAAGAAGACAGTGGACTGGACCAAGAGGGACCTTGGATCGAGGACCATAAGACGTTGTATAAATCTGGATGCTGGATGCAGAGCCTATGAGGTTTTCTATAGATTGGTGAGGTATGAGAAACAAATGTGACCAGGGAAGCCCTAAAGGGACTTTGATCTCTACCTTAAATTCCACCCTCACCTTTCCCTTTGGGTTGAGCCGTTAGAAGAAGTCTTCATTAAAACACATTCAGGCCAGGCGTGGTGGCTCAAGCCTGTAATACCAACACTTTGAGAAGCTGAGGTGGGTGAATCACCTGAGGTCAGGAGCTTGAGACCAGCCTGGACAACATGGCAAAACCCCGTCTCTACTAAAAACACAAAAATTAGCCAAGTGTGGTGGCAGGCGCCTGGAATCCCAGCTATTTGGGAGGCTGAGGCAGGAGAATCTCCTGAATCCGGGA
>NW_012115389.1:4342164-4353888 GCF_000951035.1 Colobus angolensis palliatus
CAACATGGCAAAACCCCGTCTCTACTAAAAACACAAAAATTAGCCAAGTGTGGTGGCAGGCGCCTGTAATCCCAGCTATTTGGGAGGCTGAGGCAGGAGAATCTCCTGAATCCGGGAGGCAGAGGTTACAAGGAGCTGAGATCATGCCACTGCACTCCAGCCTGGGCAACAGTAAGAAACTCTGTCTCAAAAACAAAACAAAACAAAACATCCCACAAAAAAACACACATTCAATGTCAGTTTCATGTTCTAGTTATTAATATATCAGTCAACACTGGCTTAGCAGTTCTTCCAAAAGTCTAGGCAAGAGGTAAGAGTCTAAAAGGTTGGGAAGGAGACTTGAATAAGTGAACATGGATTGAGAACTATTCAAGCAATTATTGCTAACTGACTGGACAAGGCAGGAAAGGGAAGGAAAATGGCTTGCTGTGACCACTGAATTGTGGTGCTATTAACTAAGAACTAGAAAAGGAGGGGGAGGAAAAACAACACCAGGAAGCTGAAAGTAGGTCTGGAAATAGAGATTATGAGTCCAGTTACGGGTGGTGACTTTGAGTCAATTGTGCAAAAGCCAAATAGATAAATCCCAACCCTATTTCAGAGTTTTTCTCTTGACTTATTTTGAAACACAATAGGGCCTCACTATTTGAGCAGAAATGTTAAATCAGCATATTCTATGAGAAATGTCATTATTTTCTTTTTTCTTCTTTTTTTTTTTTGAGATGGGAGTCTCGCTCTGTCACTCAGGCTGGAGTGCAGTGGTGCGATCTCGACTCACCTGGTGGCCCCGCCCCCACGCCTGGCTAATTTTTGTATTTTTAATACAGACAGGGTTTCACCATGTTGGCCAGGCTGGTCTTGAATTCCTGACCTCAGGTGATCCGGCCACCTCGGCCTCCCAAAGTGCTGGGATTACAGGCATGAGCCACTATGCCTGGCCACCATTTGATTACTTTCTAATAGGCACAGTAACTAAAACTAGGCCACCAGAATCCATTCCTTTTCAATATGAAGGGGCTCTTTGGAGATCTGTCTCAATAAACTGGATTTACAATCGCAGAGCAATTGTTGTACCACTTCACGTTCGACAATGCAGTTTAGCTATTTTTTTGTTTGTTTGTTTGTATGTTTGTTTTGGGTCTTTTTGCCAACAGGAGTGCCACATTCTGAATATCAGCATAACAAACATAGACTTCTCAGACTTGTTTTTTCATTTCTAAGCTGGTAAACCAGAAGCAAGGTTTTCATTCAGAACCCACACAATTAGCATTGAACATCAGATCTGCAAATTCCACTCTACAGTAGACATAAAGAAGTGGACCGAAATTCAAGTCAAACAACTGGTTAAAGGTCAATGGTGTGCCAGTTCCCATGCTCTCTAGTGAGAACAGAAGGATGAGTACGACATGATCTATGTGCCCAGGTGATTCTCACCTTACCCAAAGGTTTATGATGCCCTCCCAATACATCAGAAGGTACGTTTGCAGGCTTGGGATAGGGCTGATATCCTATTTAGAAATGCCTAACACTCAAATAGTTTGGAATATTAGAGACTTCTTACCTCTACAATTTATTTGATAGTTGTGTCTGTTTCATAATAAACACAATCCCTGTTGAGTTTGCAACTCTACAATAAATCAGTGAAAGGGAAGAAACATAGATATTACAGAGCCCCACATTTATTACAGTCCTATAAAACCTTTAAACCAATGGAGCTACTCGACTCCCATGACAGAAAATCATTCAAACAAAAACACTTTCTAAAGAAACCTTTTAACCCAGGGCCCTATTGAATTGCTCCAGTGGGTTTCTTTTTTCTTTGCTTTCCTTTTCTTCCTCTTCTTTTTTTCCTTCCTCTTCTTTCCTATTTAAATATTTAGCTACCTACTCAGAATTGCTATTCCTTGATTAATTTGTGATTTTTTAAAACTTAAATTTCTTAAAGCTAATTTCAACTAGTAAAAAGAAAATTTTTTTTGTTCCAATGCTTGCTATCAAGGAGCTTGTAGTCTAGTGAGAGAAGGTGGACAATGAAATGGTTACAAAAAATACCACATAGAAAGTGCTAGAATAGGTCGGGTGCAGTGGCTCATGCTTGTAATCCCAACACTTTGGGAGGCCAAGGCAGGTGGATCACTTAAGGTCAGGAGTTCGAAACCAGCCTGGCCAATATGATGAAATCCCATCTCCACTACAAATACAAAAATTAGCCAGGCATGGTGGCAGGTGCCTGTAATCCCAGCTACTCGGGAGGCTGAGGCAGGAAAATCGCTTGAACCTGGGAGGCGGAGTTTGCAGTAAGCCGAGTTCGCGCCACTGCACTCCAGCCTGGGGCAGAGGGGAGAGAGAGAGAGAGAAGAGAGAGAGGAGAGAGAGAGAAGGAAAAGAGCTAGAATAGAGGTACCCAGGATGCCAGGGAACTGAAAGGAAGGCGTACCTGCTTTGTAGGTGCATATGGGGAGGGGAGCTCACCCAGCATTGCTTCACAGCATCACCAGGAGCCATGAGCTGCTTTGGGTACTTTTCTTGGGGAACTAAAGGAGAGAGGATGCTGGAAGTGGGAAATGGAGACCGCGAACAGGTGGGGCAGAGCCAGCAACAGTAGCTAGGCTGTCTAAGCCCCACACGTTCTTTCTCCTGTGGCTGCCTTGTCTTGGCCGACATGCCATTTCTGAACCAAGACATTTTTCACCACCTCCTCTGCTACCATCCTCCCTCTCTGTACCAATGCGTGGATTCCCAACAGCTCTTCCTGCTTCCAGAACTTTCCATGACAGCTCTTTCCCTGCACAGCAGGCAGAGTGGTAATTGGGCATCCATCAGGTTATGTCACTCCCCTGCTTCAACCCTCCTATGGTTTTGCATCACATTGCCAAGCTGTGGCAAAGGTCTTTGATGTTATAAAGACCTGCATAACCCAGCCATGCTTGCCTCTTCCACCTCATCTCCTGCTTACTGCTCCTCCTCTGTGCACACACACTGGCTGCCTTGCTTTTTCTAGAACTCATGGAGCTTATTTCTCTCCAAAGCCTGCCCTACTTAACTCTCTTCCTCAGTCGGATGTTCTTCCTTTGGATCTTCTCAAGATCACTCCTTATGATTTAAACCTTGGCTGAAATGTTACTTCCCCAGATAGGCCTTTCCGACCACCCAAGCAAAATACAGTGCCCCACCCTGTTTCCCTGTGTAATTTTCTTCAAAGTACTTGTTATATGTAGGATTTCCTCTTCATTCTAGGTTTGGTCTGTTTTGTTCAAGATTGAATCTCCAGAACTTAGAAAGTGACATATGTTGAATAAACTAATTCTAATCTCAATTCCCAAGTATAATGAACATTGGGTCTCTACTACAGTCAAGCAAAAATGTGTTCCTCTCGTCCCCTCTCACCATTGACTTTTGCCTCAGGAAACTTAAAGCCCTTCTTCTAACACCTAGACTGTTTTCCCCGTTATTTTCATGTTGGTTTATTATTCCAGCCCTCTAGTAACAGAGAATAAAACTTATGTGTGACAACCAGTAAACATAATAAGATACCCACTATTTATCAGAGGCTTCCTATGTACTAGATGCCATCCATATGTTATGCAGTTAAACCTCATAACGTCTTTACTGTATCATCTTATCCCCATTTTAGAAGGCATTTTCAAGTAACTTCCAAATAACATACAGAGACTGCCTAATTTCTACACTATTCCCGCATTTCAACTGAGTGTTCAGATCTTAGAAAAACAAACTTATCTTTTCCATGCACAAAATTTTTTTCATAATATCCCAGAAACCAACTTGAACTAGTACTATAATAGGTAAGCAAATAAAGAAAATATTAGATTCAATTGCTGTCTGTATTATGCATATTGAAGTATCAAGTAATAATCTCATTAAAGATATGGCATATAGTTTCTGAACATTTGCCAAGCATGTCTTCTGCATATATTAGTAATCCAAAACCAGGGAGATTTTTAGAATAGTTATTGCTAGCTGTTATGACTTTAGCTAGTACAGAAATGTATTCTCTTCTTTACTTCTGTAAGAAGAATAAATACCTGTTCACTCCCTAGTTAGAAATGTCTTAAACTATAGTATTGGACAGTATCACATTCTGATACATGACAGATCATAAGGCAAAACCAGTCTCCTTGTGTTCCTCAGGGGCTTTCTGGATTTTGAAAGTCATGGCTGTGATGGAACTCATCACAACTCAGTTCTCAGAACTTCATAATATTTGCTTCCATTTTCAGATAAGTTCTAAAAAGAAACAAGGAAAAATAAGAGTGTTTCATAATAAGGATGCCTTCAGAAGCCATCGGAATTCTAAGTGGCTAAGGTAATGCCTCATTGGGATGGGACCCACCTGTGGACCACGAGGGTTCCATGTGTACAAAATCATTCTCTTCATATTTCTGTCCTTGCTGTTTCAGCTCCAAGGTCGGATATCACTAAGTATTGTGATGAAATGATGTTCCTTTGAGTTGAATCTAAACAATTGCCAAAGGGGGGAATAGCATTTACCTTATATAGACAGTTTTTAAAAATGGAAAAAAGCCAAGACCACCAAGGTTTCCCTTCATGAACTATGTTTCCAAAGCTTCCAAGTATTTCCCAAAGTGCTTTCCTCAAGAGAGCCAATACTCATCAGCCCATCCATGCACCCATTTCCCATCTGCTCCCTGACCGTCTCATTACCCTGATAGCCCCACTCTGCCTATTCCTCATCAAGAAACTCCCTAAAAACTCTCACATATGTTGGGAAAGGCATAACGTAAGGAAAAGCTTTTCCTTTAAAAAATAAACCTTTAAAGCCTGCACCTCCTCTAATATCCCCACTACCACCCACTCAGTAATCCCATATCCTTGACTCTGACCTTCACACGGCATCATTCACCTTTAGTTGTTTCCAACTTTTAAAAAAGTGGGAGACACCTGAATATTGAAACTGTAAGCTGTTTCAGAACAACAACCATATCCTCCTTTGATGCAGCTGTAATAGTTTAGCACGACATAGATGCTTAAACTAATAGTAGGTTACATGGTTAGAGGGAACACATAGGATCGTATATTTATGCCTCAGATTACAGCTTTTCCTCTCTCTGTAGCACATCACAGAAGTGCAGATGTCAGTGTTTGAGGCCTGTCTGTAATCACACAGCCATGGAAAGCTGAGCTCCGTGATGGCCAGGGATCAGCCTCACCAGCTCTTCCATGGGGCCTCACCTTTTCCCCACACTCCCTCTGCTGCAACCAGCTTGCTAGTCACAGGTCAGAGATGGCCTTAAATCATCCTGGCTAAGGCTGGACCATGGTTAATATGCATCCCTGGAATGCTTACAAATGACTTCTCCTTTGCTTCTACTTGTTTCCAAAGACTCCAATTTCAGCCAGAGTTAGTGTCTGTTCTGAAGAACTCTTAAAACACGAGGGCCTTTAATCACACGAGAAGTTGGAGGGAAGAAAAACAGGTCCATGCTTTGCTTCCTTCCCTCTTGGCCAAGTGCTGACTGATCCTCCCTGTCAGACAGGGTGCAGGAAGGAGACTTTGCTCTGGCTTCACTAGCAGAGTTGGGAGAGGGTGGGAGGAGCTGAAGAATGCCCCAAAGGAACAGATTACAGAAGGGCCCAATCACCCTGTGAGCCAGCATGCCCCCGAGTGCTGCTGAGTGCCAGGGGCTTGGGTGACATGTTGAATTGAAAATCAAAACAGCATGAATGTACACTTTATTACAGCCAGAAACAGCCAAGTTTTATCAAGATTTCCACTGAATCATCCAGAAACTGAGGAGTTAAAGGGAACTTGGATAGGAAGAGAAAAGCTAGAGAGGGTCAACAGGCTCCAAAGTGAGCACAGAAAACAGGTCTTGACTAGGATTCAGAGTTTAGAGGCTGGTCAGAAAAAGCAAAGACTTCAGCAGTATTTTACTCTCTAAACAGGGAGGAGGGTGGGGAAATATTGGAAGAGAACCCAGCTTGGAGTGTGAAAACCTGGAGGCTTGCCAGAGCTGGGAAGGGGGTTGGATCTAAATGGAGCCTCCTCCATTTCACTGTTCCAAAGGACCTACTGGGTCACAGGGACGTCAGCCCGTGAGATAGGGAGGAGAGAAGGAGTATTTATGTTAAATTAAATCTAGAAAACAGAAAGAAGACTGGAGGTAATGCCTTTGTTGCCCTTCGGATGGCATTTATGTGCATTAAGGTTTCACACATCTCTGCAGACAGCTGCCAAAAGGAATTATCCGGCTGCAAGAGCTGCTCAACTGCACTCCTACACAAGTTATGTGTAGGCCAATTTCACATAAACAGGATTCCCTGACACACTTTGGCAATCAAAGTGAAGGTTTCGCCAAAGTAAATGTTTTAAACTATTTTAAAAAATATATTAGATGATAAATGCCTTGCAATACTTTTATGTATGTACTATATTATTATTTTTCTCAGATCTAAGTCAACACCCCAGAGCTAAGAAACAGAGGAAAGAAATTCAGTCACAGTGTGGTAGCAGAATATTGTATGCAACCAAAGAGTAACACTCATATACTTAGTGGGTATTTACTGAGCACAAATACAATGAACACACTTCACTGACGCTAAAACACATTTTTCACAACTTATGGATGCAACTTACAGTAGATGGTGCCAATTTTATTGACAGTAGTTTTTCTTTCTTTGTGGTACATTCTAAAGTGGTACATTTTAAAATTGTAAAATTGTATATTTCATTAAAAATTGAAATAATTCAAAGGTATCCTAGATCTGATGAAAGAGGAACTCATCAATATCATCAAGGTCTCAGTTTAAATGTTGCCACCTCCTCCTCCTAGAGGCTTCCCGGACCACCAATCAAAGGCAGCCCATCCACTACTCTGAGTCTCCACCACCTTACCGATCGCATCTCCATGGAGATCGTCTCTTGTATTGGTCAGGAATTATCCTAGGCATAGTATGCTCTCAATAAATGCTCTGGAATGAATAAAAGTTACCATTTATTGAGCAATTACTACATGTCAGACCCTGAATTAAATGCTTTACAGAGGGAAATCCCATTTATTCCTAGCAATTGAAAGGCCATTCTTACTCCCTACTTTACAGATAGGGAACTTGCAGCAGGTAAGTGGGAAAGCAAAGAACTAGAGCTCAGCTCAGCCTGACTTCGAAGCCCATACACATACATACTCCGCTACACTGTGTATCGCATCCAAAGCCCTGGAATTGTTTTGTGCTTGATTCTCTGGCTGGTTTAGAGATGTAAAGCAAGATGAAGTTATTATACAAAGAAGAATACAACTGTTCACCCACTTTTGAAAGGTAATATTTGCCAACGGGGAATTGTCACATTTCTCTAGACCTCTAAGTGCTTCATTTATAAGCTCCTGTGAAAACATAGAGATGGAGGTGCCGGCATCTCTGTCCAGTAAATGAGGAAGGGCTCCAGGGAAGAGACAGATATTTAAACTTTGTGTGGAATGACCCCACCACTGGTGAGAGAGAGTGCGGCCCACCCAGGGCTCTGCAAGTTATCCTGAATGGCAAGGACATAGGGTATATATGAAGAGGTATCGGGAGAAGAGTAGGTACAAGGGCTGTGGGTGCCTTGCTCAGGGGTTTGGGCCTCATTTCATAGGAGTCATCTGTGGTCTGTATCAACATGGGCTTTATCCCAATCCAGTTCAGCTTCTCTCCCCCATTCAGCATCTAACTTGAAGCAGAATGTTGACATTTGGCTCTGCCATTTCTATGTCAACTGATGGCTGTGTTTAACAGAGACTTCTAGCCCAGAGCAAAGAGAAAATATAAAAAGGTAACTAGGAAAGTGCGGGACGAAGTGATCTTGATTATAAGTGAGTCTATGACGAGTCAACATAGATAGAGCCAATGAAACTTGTCATCTTGAGTCTCAACAGAAATACTGAAGGACTACAAAACAGAATAGTTCATTTAAAACAGAGCCAGCAAACTATAGCTGCAGACTACATCCAGTCTGTTTTTGTATGGCCTGTGAGCAAAGACTGGTTTTTACATTTTTAAAGGGTTGTAAATAAATAAACAACCCTCATCCCAAATCAAAGAGCATATGACAGAGACACGTGGAGCCTAAAATGCTACCTGGATTTTTACAGGAAAAGTCTTGCCATCCCCCACCTAGGACTTTATATGTCCTTTTCAATGTCTAGACAGTCACAGACCATTTAAATTGGTGCTCAATGTAACTAGACCCAGAGAACTAGATCTATTCACCTACTTCAAATATTAGAGCTCATTTTATACTATGATGATTTATGGATCAATAATTCCTCTTATGAGAATACTAAAGTTCTAACTATTATTAGACTCATGCTTATCTTAAATTTTTCTTTGATGTTTTAAAAAAATTTCCTTCTTACACATCAACAGGCTTGCTAGCTTTTGGCCAAATGCTATAACAGCAAAGGGTTTGCCCTTTCTAGTGCTGGTGCTAAGAGGCCTCACAACACCCTGGTATTTAAAGCTTACCAAAACAACTTTCTTAATTAAAGACCTAGTGAAAGCCCTGACTCTCCTCCCATCAGGTTATTACAAGTGGGTGTAGATGGAATTTTTAAAATCTTAGCCTACCATTAACACTCTTCAAATTGCCTTTCCTCTAGGACCATGAGGGGAGGGGAAAAGAAGAGGAAAGTTATGGATATGCAGATCCATGAATCCAGCAGGATTTAGCTTTCCATCAAACGGTAATTCAATATTAACAAAGAAGGATGTTTAGATGTGGAAATTTTACTTTGGCTTGTATCTCATCAGAAAAAGTGTTGTGTTTTTTTTTTTTTTTTTTGTAACCTTATGTTTACAAATTGAAAAGATATGTACTCAACTCAGACTCAAACAAGAAAACTATTCTAGATACACAGTCAACTCCTAATCACTGGAATGGAGATCACCCAGGCATACCTGAAGCTGTTTTGCAGCATTAGATACGCTATGGCCCAGGTATTCCATAGCAAACCTGGGCCGCATCGCTAGGTGATTAGCCATATACTTCTGTCTTCTCGGCTAAAGCATCTATTGCTTTTCATCAGCATAGACAATATAAAGTTGAAGATGTAGTCATCTCTTAATCACTTGAAAGCTGGCTCTTCTGTCAGTAAATTCTACTTGGCACAGACTGCCCATGACTCTGAATGACCGAATGGATTGGGGTCAGCTTTTCATTTTATCAAGCAAGATTGATACAAGCCTGTGATGAAACATTAATATCTGAGATGCCTTGCCACACACAAGCATGAGATTGCTTAGAGAGTCTTTGTCTAGAAAATGTTGTCATTCCTATCCCTGCCTGAATACATGAACATTTTGCATTAGAAACCATATTTTTCCTAAGTCAAAAGAGACAAGTGATTATTATTTTTTCTTAAAAACTGAACCATTACAATTAATTAAAAATACATCTCCATGCAACCATCATTTCTTAGGCAATGCAGTTTAAGAGGGGCAGGGGAGAGAGAAGAGAACCTGGGTTAAATCACAGTCCTTACAGTCCAGAGCTATGTATAAACTTCTGCAGAATCACAGAAGTTTATACTCCTGGGACTTGGTTTATCAACAATCATCTTGAAAGCACACCTTATGTGCCAAACACTGATACGAATCATTTCATTTAATCCTTGGCATAACTTGAGACAAGGGCAGAGAAGAAAGGAGGAAAGGTATGAAAACGAGGAAAGGTGAGAAAACCGACAGACACCAACTATGATTTTTACTTTCCCTGGTTATGAAATAATCCATATCTGAATAATTTCCTTAAAGAAGTGAAGGTCTCAAAGCTACAGAGACACAGAGGTGAGCATCACACAAGCGGGCTAATTCCAGATCACTGGATCTTAACCAGACTTCCTAAATCTTTAAGATGTACGACTGGACTAGGACATCCAAGAGCCCTTCTGAGTTTAATATTCCAGGGACTTAATCATGCTGCAGGAGGATTAAAAGATATCAAATGCTTGAAAGATAAACTGCCAGCAATGAAAGGAGTGGAGAGGAGAAGAAACCTGCAAAAAAGTGAATGGCCACCATGAAGATAATAGCTCCAGGAATTGCTTTTGGTTGACGAAGGGCTCAAGAGATTTAGTGCTACTCAAGCACTTCCCATATTTATGGAACAGACTATGAACCATTCGATCTTAATTAAATCACTGAAAAATCTGCAAAGGGGGAACACAACATAGGACTGATTATTCTTGGTTTTGAAAAATTATGGTGCCACTTCCTCTTGTTTTAAAAATGACCCTTTAACCTCTTTGAACTACAGCTTGAATCCCCTACTGAAATATTTAAGCCTGTATTTGGTGACAGTCATCTATATTAAAGGCACTGAAGGAAGCTGGTGCCCCCAATTCAGGTGCCCATTTAAGGTAGAGGAAGCAGGAAAATGCCACCAAGGACAAGCAGAATCGGGGCAGTTATCTGGCATCTGATCGCCAGGTAACTGTTTATTCTTGCTTTGCTTTGCCCTTTAGCAGAGGACTTGGGGGGGCTGCTACACAAGGATGGGGAAGGTTGTGCAGCCATTGCCGTTGACTGTAGACTGCTACTGATGACCTATTTGAGGATGAAGCCAGGGAGGTGGGAGAACTCTGAATAAAAAAGTTCCTTTAGTCAGGTGGTTTGGTGGCTTAGACTTGGGACCTCAAATGAGACAAAAAGTCAAGTCAGGAATTGGGAAGCCAGACTCGAAATGTTAAGAGAGTCAAACATCTACCCATTACTTTTCTCTCTGTCTTAAATATTGTAGACCAAATTACAGGGGTAGGGACTTGGGAGGGGGATGAGGAGTGAGCAGGCGGCGGTAGAAGCTATCTGGTTCGTGCGCACTGCTTTATAAGGGAGGCAGCCAAGATGACTAGAGGCGAATATCTTGCCCAGGGTCCCACAGGGCAAAGCCAAAGTTTGAACAGTTTTCTGATCTCCTGAAATGATGAGCTTGGAAATGTTTTCACAGCAATTTAATCAAAATCCAAAATCTCTACATTTTTTAGAAGTATGCCATCTACAGAATCTGAGAAGCCAGAAGATGCCAGTTTTAATACATGGTTGTTATTGTACTGCACCACAGGATCTATCTAGGCCCGGAATTCTGTTAGATGACAAACTGGACCTAGAGTTAACATTCTAGTTTTTCCCCCCGGTCTACATACAAAACACAAGATAGTTCTATATCCAATCTGTTCAAAACTCCTAAACCAACTCTGAGTCTGAGATGGTCCTCACAGGGTGATGCCTGCCCCAAACCCCTACACTCGGTGATTTCGAAAATACATGCAGTAGCCTCGGCCACCTGCGGGTGGTACAAAGGGCGCCTTGAGGACCAGAGCTGGATGAAACGCCGGCTTACAAACCCCACTCCTCCAGCACATTCAAGTCAAGGATCCAGCTCATTGTTTCCGAGGAGCGGAATGAATTGACCAGCTGAGCGCCGTTCTCCCAGTTAGAGCGTCCCCAAGCTTCCGGCTTGGGAACGGGGCTCACCGCAAGGACACAAAAGGGGCGAGCTCGGGCATCACCGCGGATCCCCGCCGCCCTCCGAGGCCAGAACGCTCGCAGAGTCGCGGCCGCCCAGGTGTTACTGTTTACCCCGTGACGCAAGAGCCGCAGGCTCTCGACTCCCCACCCCCCGAAAAGCGCGTCGGCAGAACGGAGGCGACCCCAAGCCCTGAGCGCCGCAGCTGCTCGGCCGCCGCCCCCACCGCGTGTCCCCAGGTCCTC
>NW_012115389.1:4354643-4372831 GCF_000951035.1 Colobus angolensis palliatus
CGGCTTCGGCGGCCAGAGCAGCGGATCGCTCGTCCCGCCTCCCCTCTGCCCTGAGGGCGAAAAAGGTGGAGAGGAGGGAGGCGAAGAGAAAAAGAAATTAGGAACTTGGCCTTGTCTCTGGAGCCTTGCCAAAGAGAACAAATTACAGCCTCGGGGGGAATAAAGTTTTGTTTTTTTTTTTAAAAGATATTCTGCTACTGTTTTCGCAGACACATCACTTTTCTTCATTTTCCGAGCTCTTCAGGTTTGGCGTTCCTTTGGACGTAATAATTTCCTATGTGAGTCCTTTAAAATAATACCCCAAATCATGGTTTTAAGTGAACATTCTAGTTTTACATAGAAGCTTTACCGGTAATCACGTAAAAAGAGGGGGAAGCCTGGTGTTCTTCAGGCGTCATTACCCTAATCACCTCGGTTAAAGCACCAAACGACCTTTGCCTAGAGAAAGTAAAAGTGGAAAAGGAGGTAAAGAATAACTGGTGACAGCCAGAGAGATGTTTAAAGGCACCAGCTCTGAAGTAAAGTTATGACTCCAATCAAAGGTGCCTGCAGCGACAGTTAAAGGCGTGTGAAGTCATTTCTTAACACTGATCTCTCGCCAAAGTCGGACGTATCAGGTTCGCCTGTGGACCTCCTTAGGTTTGGTAGTAGATTTGATTTCACTCTTAGTTGTTAAGAGACCTTCAGCCTTACCACTCGCTAGCTTCGCGGCCTTGAGAGAACACTTTAACCTGTGTTCTGTGTCTGTTTCCTCATCTGTAAAATGGAGATGATGATGATGATGATAGTGCCTACCTCATAGAGTTGCTGTATGTGATTTAAATAAGAGAATGTGCATGAAGGGCTTAGGAGACTGTCTGGCACATGCTCTAAAGCCTGAATAAATGTTAGCTATTCTTGTTGATTTTTCCCTTTTGTTTTTATGCATATATATGATTATGGAAATTATAATAAAGACTGATAACAAAACAAGGTTTGTGCAGTAAGGCCACACAGCATCACAGTTCTCTATCATGTGGAGTTTATGTTCTGTTTTATAATTTATTTGAGTCTCCACAACTGACTTGTATTACTAAAGCTATGGGACTGGGTTATGCTTGGAATACATTTACCACGGTAGATTTGCAATGGGACTAAAACAGACATTTGCCATCTTCAAAGCATTGTTTCAGTTGGCCTTGGAATAACCTTGTGAGGTTGACAGGACAGGTGCTAGTTGCCTTTCACAGACAGGAAACTGAGCTTAATTAAGACCCTGCCCAGCTTTTGGAGCTCACACAAAACCATGCCTGTTACCCCATCTCTCTACGTTGTGATTTGTGATAGAAGTGTACAGTATGTTTGTGAAATAGTATCGCATTAATGGTTTCCATCAACCCTGTGAGGTAGGTGCCAGCCCTTATCTGACCCTCAAAGCATCTAGGATTCAAAGAAGCTCATTGATGAGTGTTTGTGGATGAGAGATAAGGATTTCTGACAACTTGGAAAGGAAGGGAGGAGAATTGAGGATTCCTGTTCTCTGCTGTCTCCTCCTTGGCCCCCAGTCACGCATCTCTTTGATTGATTGATTGAGACAGGATCTCGCTCTGTTACCCAGGCTGGAGTGCAGTGGTCCCCAATCATAGCTCATTGTAGTCTGGAACTACTGGACTCAAGAAATCCTCTGGCCTCAGCCTCCTGGGTCGCTGGAACTACAGGTATGTGCCACCATGCTGGGCTTTCTAATTTTTTTGTAGAGACAGGGGTCACGCTGTTACCCAGGCTGGTCTCGAACTTCTGGCCCCAGGCAATCCTCCAGCCTCCACCTCCCAAAACACTGGGATTACAGGAGTGAGCCACTGTGCCTGGTCTCAGTCACTCATTTCTTAGCACATATACTGCAAATGAAGCAGTCGAAGAAGCACTGTGATCTGATGAAAAGACTGGACTAGCTACAGATGCTGCTGCTCAAGAGCACTCACCCGTAGGCAGATAACTCTTGTGAATTTGGTACTGTGCTTATGGGATGGTTATAATATTTCCTGGCCAGCCCGCTTACTTCACCTCAGTTTATTAATGAGGTGGAAGGTAGAAAGTGGAAACAGGAACAAGAAATTGCTTTTTTTTTTTTTTTTTTTTTTGAGATGGAGTCTCGCTCTGCCACCCAGGCTGGAGGTGCAGTGACCTGATCTCGGCTCACTGCAAGCTCCGCCTCCCGGGTTCACGCCATTCTCTGCCTCAGCCTCCCAAGTAGCTGGGACTGCAGGTGCCCACCACCATGCTCGGCTAATCTTTTGTATTTTTCTTTTTAGTAGAGATGGGGTTTCACCATGTTAGCCAGGATGGTCTCAATCTCCTGACCTTGTGATCTGCCGAAGTCTCTTGTTGAGATTGTATGCCAAGTACAGCACTAAGCACCTAACTCCCATGATCACTCCTGATTTCCAAGTAAATGAACTCTGCCCTTTAGATCTTTAGAATTTGAGCTCCTTGAAATCACCTGGCCTGACACATTGTGGGTCTAGTTTGTGTGCCCAGCACTTAGTTCAGCTCCTAACACACGATAGGTATACAATATTCAGTGTGTGGGTGGATGGATGGATGAACGGACAACATAAGAGTTGTGAAGATGCTATAGCTTTCCCTGTTAGTAATAATCTACTCTCCCACTTTAAGGAAAAGGACCCAGTGGAATGGCTTTCTAATGGTACATCCAGTATTGGGAAAATTATTTTGGTGAGTGGTCTTTCTAATACTGCTCTAAAACTACTCTATCAGTCAATGTCAAACAAAGGGAACAGAACCCAGTTCAAGTATATATAAAAGAGAGATTTTAATGCAGGAAATTGGCTCTACAAGTGGTGAAAGAATCAAGAATCCAAAAAGAGACAGTGAGGCAGCCCAGAAATTGACAACAGCAGAAAGTCACGACCACTTATAGACAGAGGAATTCAGAAGACACAGCTTGAAAGGCGTGTTCCCCCACCCATCCCCATAACCCTGTGATTCTGAATGAGAAAAGAACAAGAAGAGGCTGAGGGCAACAGGCCCAGGCTTAGCCTACCCTCAGATTATACCTTTTCCTTCTCAAGTAAAAGTGGGTCTATCAATTAGATTTCTGTAGAAGAGAAGTTCTTGCTTTTTAAGATGATTGAACGTCCTAGGTGATGGGTTGATGGTGCGACAAACCACCATGGCACATATTTACCTATGCAACAAACCTGTACAACCTGCACATGTATCCCAGAGCTTAAAAAAGATTATTAAATGCCTCCTATGGCGTCTTATTTCTTCCCCACACAGATTCAGTAAAGTAGATACTATAATCCCTAAATTATGCATAAGGTCCCAGCTATTCAGGAAAGTTTGGTGACTTGCTCAAGGCCACAGAGCTATGCGAGGCAGAGCAGAATGCAAACAGCTCTGCCTTCCAGTTCTTATGCTCATCTCATGAACTCAGCTGTTCATCCTGAAAGGCAGCACGATTGCATAGTTTTGTGCAGTGTCATATTTCAGGGTCACCAATCCATGCACATATTCCCAGGATCAAATGTTTGCAAAACTTACAGAGTTAAAAGGCTCGATCACACCCTGCCTTAACTTTATGACATATGGCGATAACTTTTATGATGCAAGTAGTGAATATACTGAATTTTTTATTACACAAGATCAGATATATGTCCACTGGATTGTAGAAGAACCTGAGGAAAAAAAAAAACCAGGTAGCGTTTATCCCTTTTTTTGGCAGGGGGTGGCGGAAGCTATTTCAATTTCAAATTTGGATGTGTGAGGCTTAAAAAACACTCTCTAGAATGTCCTGACCTTATTAGAGGGATTAGGGTAAGAGACGGTACTCACGTAGGAAAAAGTCTCATGTAGGGAAAAGGAAGGCCAAGAGCGTAAGTAAGTGCATATAGGATGACACATGTCTTCAAATTCTCTGGAGCCAGGAGTGGCCATCAAAATCTAAATTGGTGCTGCTGTTTCTCTCAATCTTCTAATTAGCTAGAAGATTTAAAAATTGAGAAGCTGTACTAAGCCCAAAGAGTGAAGGATACAATAAGAACTGTTCATGATTATTAGTGTCTAGTTGAGTTGGGCCTAAAAGTGGGTAGAAGAATTTGAGGCCTTCTGGAAATCCTGACACTTCAGAATATCCCCATTGCTTGCTTGAACAAGAGTACCTAAAATCTCCATCACTAGTGACTTAGAAGGTTAAGACCTGGCGTGCAGGAGGCAAGTGCAAATTCATTATCCATCAAAGATAACATAGTCAAGGATTATCTTACACATGATCAGATTAGCATAGTAAGCGCATCAGATCTTCTTAAAAAGCACAGCTCACTGGCAAAGGAGGCCCTGGCACAGGGGACGGACACCAAGTGTCGGCCAGGGCAAGAAAGAGCAAAGGGACCGAGAGATGGAAAAAGGAAATGTAGCCAGGTAACAGATGTGTGAAAATAAGTGTAAATAGCTCATGGTCAACATCATCATTTTACCTGCCTATGTTACCTTAATTTTGACCAATATAGTAAAATAAGCTGTGTGTGTACCTGCTTTACAAATATTGATATTTGCAAAAATAAGAATTCTAGAACTCGAAACTTTTAAACTTTGGGGCAATACATCTTAGATACAAACGAAATCCAGTATTAGGCAGATATCCTGGACATCTCCAGTCGTATTTAACCGAACACATCTTTAATCATATTCTACTAAAATATAAAGCAACACTGACCAGTTTATACTTCTGCTTCAAAATTAACTTTATTTTCAAGTTGATAATAGAGCATTCCTTTGGATGCTCAAGTTGATAATAGAGTATACCTTTGGATGCTTTTGAAATTTAGTGTATTTTTTTGAGCCATTTTCTTTATGTTGGATGTGCTGGAGGGAAGAGCTACTTCCAAATTTATTTCTCAAAAACACTATGTTTAGAAGTTATCCCCAGAAGTATTAGAATCATTAGGAGATGTGTGTGTGGTGGAGGTGGTGAGGAGGGTGTTGATTGTCACGTGGAAGGGGGAGCCTGCTCGTATTTCGTGGTAGAGTACGAGGGTTGCTAAACTTTCTGCAATGCACTTGTTCTGCAGTCTTGCACAACAATGAGTTGTCCCATCCTAAATACCAGTAGCATCTCCTTAAGTGCACACTGTGAGTAGTGGGGTTTAGGTGGGGTTTCTCAAATTTAAATGCTTTCAGAGGCCAGGCCAGTAAAATAATTTGGTCAGCAGTTCCAGGTTGTCAGGATGTGGTACATACCTGAAGGCATATGAATTCAAATTTTCTTAAGCATTGTTTTGGCCAAATACAAATATTCCCAGAAGCCAGATTCTTCTTGTGGGTGTCCAGCTTGCTCCTCTTTCACTCCCAATTACTTTTGCATAACTTTTCAGGCAAAAATGAAAGAAGGAATCACTACACCCTGCTCTTTCTCCTCCCTCTTCTTTTGTAGTCCACTGTGTGAGTAAAGATGGATAGAAAATACTTTTCCCCTCCCTTAAAATTCAGTGTCATGAATGCTAGAATTAAAGTAATAAAATAACCAGGAGGTAAAAAGGACTATTTCACCCATGAAAAATTAAATTAACTGTTAAAAATATTAAGCAATAAACTGATGGCAGAGGCCTCAAGCATGTTCCTTCATTCCTCTTCTGTATCTCTTCTCTTTTCCAGTTTTAATGATGTAAAACAAGCTACAGTTGGCCCTCCGCATCCATGGGTTCCACATCCGCGGATTCAACCAACATTGGATAAAAAATATTCGAAAAAAGTAGTGGAATCTGTACTAAATATGTACAATTTTTTTCTTGTCATTATTCCCTAAACAATACAGTATAACCACTATTTTTTTTTTTTTTTGTTTGAGACAGGGAGTGCAGTGGCATGATCATGGCTCACTGCAAACTTCACTTACCAGGCCCTAGTGATCCTCCGACCTTAGCTTCCTGAGTAGCTGGGACTATAGGCACACACCACTACATCTGGCTAATTTCTTGTATTTATTTATGTACTTATTTTTGTAGAGACAGATTTTTGCCGTGTTTCCCAGGCTGGTTTTGAACTCCTGGTCTCAAGCAATCCCCCTACCTTGGCCTCCCAAAGTACTGGGCTTACAGGCATGAGTCACCACACATGGCATGGAATAACAACTATTCACATAGCATTTACAATGTATTAGGTATTATAACTAATCTAGAGATGATTTAAAGTACATACAAGATGTATGTAGTATATACAAATACTATGCCATTTTATATTAGAGGCTGGAGGATTTTGGTATCCTGGTCAGGAAGGGGTTCTCTGGGGAACCAATTCCCCACAGATACGGAGGGACACGTATATTTACAAGTTAGTAGACATAATGATTGCTACTGGTTTTTGAATACCTACCGTATCCCAACTGTACATTACGTGCTCTGCATGCATTATTTATTTAATCTTAACAAGTAGATTTTTTAAATGAGGCTACTAAGGGTTAGACAGTTTAGGTAATGTGGCCAAGGTAAGGTTTTATAATTGGTAAGGGGCAATGCAGGAATTTGGAACCAGCTCTGTGACCCCAAACCTGTCCCCTCATGTACCATGCGCCATTGAGGTTTCTCAGTAAATAGTGAGATTCTACGTGAGCCAGCCATCTTCATCTCTCATGGTCACCTTCTTCTTTGACTGCCTGACCACCTGAGTTCTTCTAAACAATAGTTCATGGGAAAATGCACACATGTGCTCTGGTAAGATACTGTATACAATAATCCACAGTCTTCTATCCTCAGTTCTAAAGTCCAACAACCCTGCAAATGGGAAGTTTTTTTTTCAATCGTTTGTGGTAAAGCCTGACCTGACCTGAATTCATTTGGCAATAAAGCCACACCTGCAATGATTTGAGACTATTTGTAGTTTAAAAAATACCTTATTTAGTTGAATCTCCACTAACTTAAATGCAGAAATATTAAGGTAGTTGATTTTGGGGTATTGGCCCAGACTCCTGAAGGACTCTTGCGTAATATGTGGCATATGCACTGTATGACCTTTCTAAAATCCCCCTTCAGAAAACCCATAAAATATTGAATTAGGAATTATGAATCTGAGAGTTGAAAGACCCCGTGCTATACTGAATGGATACTATCAAAACTATGTTTTCTGAATGGTAAGAAGCAGTGCTGTGTTGCTGCTGGCTTGCACTAGTTTTTAAGAGCTGGTTGTTGACATTTTTGAACTTTTGTAAATAACTGACATCACATTGGTGGCTTGAAATCAGCCATGGTGGGGATATTTACACCACAGAAATTGGCAAACACTCCAAATCAGGGACTTGTGTCCAGTTCCCCTATGTCCACCCCAGCTGCTTATTTAAAATGTCATATTGTGAGCTCTTCCTATTTACCCTTCCCAGCAAGTTGGAAGGGCCAGGTCTCGAGCTGATTGGTGCTAAGGGAGGATCTACAGCAGAGAAAGAGCAATTGTCAGCTTGGTTTCACTGATGCGCAAACCACTTTTTATAGACTTTTATCTTTTTGTCCTGAGAGTAATTGCATGAGTGCCAGAACAGGATTGTCTGATGCATTTAAGCTTATCAGCAAACTAAGGCTTAGAGAGTTTAGGTAATGTGGCCAAAGTCTGATAATTAGTAAGGAGCAGTGTAGGCATTTGGATAGAATGAGGAGCTATCGATTTGAGGTATGTGTTATAGATAAATCAATAAAAATAGGACCTGTGGCATTGCCTTAGACTCTCCATCCAAGTCCTCGTCTCAGAATTGGGTGTTGCAAAAAGTTGTTGCTGCCATGATGGGTATGATCCCAGTTTTACAAGACTTGTGAGAAAGAAAGACTGAGATGTGAATTTCCACCCCTACCCCCACCCCCACCCCTTTAAAGGAAGACATGAAAAATAATAAGATTAAAGTTTTACTGTGCAAAGATGGTTCTCCAAAGGATACCAGAACCACAGGCACTCGGGAATGTTGGGCAGAGGCAGAGAAAAGGACCAGTGAATGGTGCCACCTTCAGTGGTCCCACGCAACCCTGGTAAGATGCGTGGACCTTATTTGTCAGCTGGAGTGCAGGGGCTGAAGGAAGAGTGCAGGTCAGGTTCGATCAGTGCAGGAACAAATACAAATTGGAGGGAACAAGAGTTTTAGTCCACAGAAACCCTCCCCTTTGTATATGGCTACCTTCTGATGAAGTTTTGTTATTGTCAAGTTCTCCTTTCTTCTCTGCATCTTCACATAAGGCTCTTCTACCTGCGAGGAAAGAAAGTTTACATTCAGGATGGGATTGAAAGCAGTAAAGTGGGGACTGAATCATGAGTGAGAAAAAGCAATCAGGGGAAAGGAAAAAAGCCCCATGATTATCCTCATTCATTAATGCCAAATAAAGTTCTGTGAGACTGCAAATTGGCAGTGTTCTTTCAGACACGACATCATCTTAGAAATAATTACCGAGGGCCATCACTAAGGTATCTATAGCAACTCTTCAGGAGCTGCTGGCAAATCTGAAGCCTTGCAATGGTCAGCGCTCTTTCTTTTCCATTTCCATTTCAAATGGTGGCAGGCTATGTTTCACGAAAAATAAAAAATGCCTTAGTTCATGCAAAAAGCTCCAAAAGGAAAAGTTCCAATGAAGCCAGGCTTTAAACATTATTCTCCCATCAACTGCAAAATGTTGTCTAAAATGTTTGGAATTGGGCATGAAATGATCTACACCTGGGTTTTCACATTACATGTTTAACAAGTATAGTTTCATATAGTTCAACCCATAAGAAAAATGCTAACTTAAAAAAAAAGAAATCTCATATAACTCTCAAAAATAAAAATGAAAATTCATTTTGGATGGAGAAATATTGATACTTGAAAATCTGAAGACCTGAACCTTAAGCAGAGTTTATTGTAATAACGAAGGAGGCAGTTATCAGCAGGATCATAAACTCAGTCCTGGAAAAACAGTGTGACAATATTGGGGAGCAGGGGTAAATGAGCAGGGAATGGAGAAAATTCCTCAGAGAACCGAATTTCTACTTTGTCTCTGGAGGGCCCTGAAGTGAGAACTGAGGGTGACATCATTATGATCCCAACATACTTTCTTCAAGTTAGCATGATCAAACTTTCTGACTTGCTAAAATATTATGGGAAACTGGTTTTTTTTTTTTTCCTACGTGCCAGTTTATAATAAAATACCTTAAACCCATTCTTTTTTCTCCAAATTCGTTGTTACTAAACTCAAGGAAATTTTATTCATTACCTTTAGCACCCAGATTCTATTAAAATATTCTGGATAAACTTAGAAGTTATTAAGAAAAAACTGGAAAAGAGAATAAGTGAAAAATGTGTAATAGATATTAATTCTTCAATGCTTGCTCAGAGAATACACCCTAAATATTTAGAATCATGTTTTGCATCAAATACTGATGAGATCACCTTCTCCACCTGGATGTATCACTCTCTTCAGAATAGAAATAAAATTCACTTCCTCATCACAATCACATTTGCACACGTATTCCTGTCTCTGTACAGGTCTATCCTTCTAGCTTTCCTTTTTTTTCTTTTTAATTTCCGAGTCCCCTTCCCTCCAAAAAACTCAACTTTATCAAAGCTCACATTATCAAAGTCCTTGTTCCTATTACCATTTTCCTTCCAGCCTAATTCAGCAAAACTTGATTATGTAATATCAATACATTACATATGAATTCCAAGATGCTCCACATTTCTCTGGAATTTTGCAATAGAATAAATTAAATCAGAACCAAATAAATGTCATGCTTTTTTTTCTAAATGTCTCTTCAAAAATCTTTCTTATGAAAATTGATGCCTTCATTTTTGTTATTCCCCTTCAACTTATTCACCATGGTTGAACAAATGACTTATGTATAGATAAAAACTGCCTACCAAATATCTAGACACAAATATGAGAGAAGATTGAAGCCCCACAAATCACAGGGACTCAGCAGCCTGTGTACATTGGAGTCCTTTGTAATGTGATTAACTTCAGATACACTCAGTATACTGGTTTCAAAGTAACTTTTTCTGTAATTACAGAAGGACTTCAACCAGGAAGAAATCAACTTCATGGTCACTTTCCAGCAACCAAATACTTTCCTGAGAATTGACTCCCACATTCTCAGCAAGATGTTTTGAGCTCCTATTTCCTTTAGGAAACATATCCTTCCAACTTTCAGGAACAGAAGGGATCTTTTAAAACTATTCATCAAGTTAAAAAAGAAAAAAAGAAAAAAGAAAAAGAAGAAGAAGATAGGCCAGGCACAGTGACTCACACTTATAATCCCAGCATTTTGGGAGGCCGAGGTGGGCAGATATCTGAGGTCAGGAGTTTGAGACCACCCTGGCCAATATAGCAAAACCACCTCTCTACTAAAAATACAAAACTTAGCTGGACATGGTGGCGGGTGCCTGTAATCGCAGCTACTTGGGAGGCTGAGGCAGGAGAATCTCTTGAACCTGGGAGGCAGAGGTTGCAGTGAGCTGAGATCATGCCACTGTACTCCAGCCTGGGCGACAAAGCTAGACTCTGTCTCAGATAAATAAATAAATAAACAAAATTAAAAAAAAAAGATAGCCTTGATATGGGCTAATTAAATGAACAAACATCTCCTGTAATCTTACAATGAAAAATCTAACACATAAAGATGAAATTACCATATACCTTCTAGGGGTACTACGGTCTATTTCCTTCCTTCCTGTCCATCTACTCCGGCCTTATAGTTCAAGTCCTCCTCACTGAAGCCTCCACATGGGATATGCCCACTTTCAGGCTCTTATGCATTCTACATAGTGCTGCTACCAGCCTGGTCTCAGTGGGATACTGTTTGCATAGCTAACAACACACAAAGGGCCCCTAAATGGCTAAAATCGCAACCAAGCTGTGTGGCCAGAGAGAATTTTGTGATTGTGATCCGGAAAGTAAGTGAAGAATCAAAGACTTATGGGTAGTGAGGAAACTGGGCAAGAGGTCTACAACCTGCATATCCTCTCCCTCCAGCTAACTCCCAGCCCCTGCTCTCCAGAGCCCTGACGTATATAACCCTTCCCACTGCTGCGGTGCTGTCCAGAAAGCAGGCTGGTCCTTAGGCAGTCACACAGAACTGGAGCAGGTGGTTTTGCCGGGTGCACATTGGAGCAGAACACATCTAATTAAATGTCAGCTTTGTCCAGACTTGCTCAGGGGCTAAGTGGAAACAATGTGGCTAGAGTTTAGGATTAGAGTTGAGGAAGACTCTTTACTTACACACTCAATTTTGAGAAATTGTAAGCTTGATTGGGAATTGCTTCTCTGAATTTTTTCTTGTTTTACCTCCAATGCAAGGAAACAATCAATCCATTGTGGATTAGCATGGAATGTGGATCAATTCGGTACCTATAAAGATCACCAGGTTATCCTAAATTAGAAAAATGAAAGAAGAAGAGTTTGATAGGCCTGGGACAAAAACATTTCCCTCAAAAAAAAGTGATGGATGTGAGTCCTTACAATACCAGTTAGTCTTATTTGTTTCACAAATTTCTAAGTAAGAAGGGCTCAACACTTATTGGAATATCTGCATACTATTTGAAGTTTTTTTGTTTTTGTTTGTTTGAGACAGAGCTTTGCTCTTGTCGCCCAGGCTGGGGTGTAGTGGTGGGATCTCAGCTCACTGCAACCTCCACCTCTCGTGTCCAAGTGATTCTCCTGCCTTAGCCTCCCAAGTAGCTGGAATTACAGGCACTCACCACCATGCCCAGCTAATTTTTGTATTTTTTAGTAGAGGCGGGGTTTCACCATGTTGGCCAGGCTGGTCTTGAACTCCTGACCTCAGGTGATTCGCCCACCTCGGCCTCCCAAAGTGCTGAGATTACAGGTGTGAGCCACCGTGCCTGGCCAAAGTTTGTGTATATATATATTTAATTATATTTATTGCTTTACAAATTATGTATAGGTCATTCCATAAGGTGGATGCATTAATTTTCAATTAATTTCTTGTTAGTTGACTTCACAAAATAATGTACTCAAACAATCTCTCAGGATTGTTAAAGAAAGATACTAGAATCAGGGGCACCTCACTCTCAACTTGATACTCTGAGTGTGCAGAAAAGGTAAGGAACACCTGGCCTTCACAGAAGAAGCCCTGACTGTATCTTATGTATACACACATCAGCCATCCTTGGAACACCCTTCATTGATTCCCTAGTGTATAATCAAGTTCAAACTCCTTAGCCTGATTTCAAGACCTGTACATCTAGCCCCTCTCTGACCACCATGGCTTCCATCATCATCATCATCATCATCATTATCATCATCATCATCACCATGATTTTTATTCCACCCAAAACTTTCAGTTAGCCCCATCTACCAATAAGTAGTATTTCTCAAGCATATCATGTGAATTTCTCTGTCTATGGCAGGAATGTGCTTTCCTGTGTTCTTTGAGATGTACCCTTCCTCCAAGGAGAAGTTTCAGCACCACTTCCTATGTTAGGTGTACCCCAATTATCCCTGGGATATGTTCCTCCTCAGAATGTCTAAAACCACACGTTGCCTATCTGTCCTTTTCTGCCCTGACTCCAACAAGGACCAAAACACTTTACCGAGTATGCACTCAAACTGTGACTTTTGGTAAAGATAGAATAGGGTCAGTGAGATACATTGAATTTCATAAAGGTCAGACCTGTGTGGATACGCTTTTTAAAAAAATGTCAGCAAACAAAATTGATATAATTGAAGGTAATTATTCATATAACAAAATGATTCATTGGCAGGTTCTTTAAAGTCACAGCCTCTCTACTATAGTATTTCTTAATAGACTGCTAAGTTCTTGGCAGATGTGTAGGGAATAAATGAGCTGAAACTAGATTACAGGGAACTTTGGTGCATTACTTACTATGTCTGAAGTGCAAAACCAGCACATCTCAGACCAACAGCATTTTTCAGAACTGGAAAGGAACTCAGGCTGCCTAGTGCAACTTTTCAAACAATTTTCTAAATAGCAATTGTCAAGAAAGAAAAATAAAAATGCCAATTTATTCATGAGTGGCTAACACATGGCGCAGTTGTTATGACTGAATTCTGCAGTGAGAAGGAGATGGACTCAGCCACGGGAGCAGCGTCGGCACAGTAGCTTCCAGGGGGTGTCTTGGTGAGAGCCGCCTGGGAAGGGGAGAGGTTCTTCATCAGCAGATCGGGCAACAGAGCTGTTAGTGGGAGGAGGTGAGAAATAGCATCCGTGCCAGTCCACGGAAAGGAGAAGTGGTGCGCGGTGCTTTCCAGTCAGGCCTGCGAAGGGATCTTAAGGGACTGGGGATGTTACGTTTTTACTGGAAAGGTCCTGCTCTCACTTCATGCGTTTGGTGTAGGGATGGTGGAGGTAGAAAGAGGAGGTCTAGTATTGCCAAAAGAGCCCCCACAGGTTGGCCACTTGGAGAGGCTGTCCTTGATGTAATGGCCAGCCTACCAGAAGACTAGCTGTACTGCAATGCATGAGTGTGTTCATATATATATATAGTATATATACATATGTGTGTGTATACATATGTATATATACATGTATATATGTGTGTGTGTGTATATATATATATATAATTCTTTTCTTTGAGATGGAGTTTCACTCTCGTCTCCCAGGCTAGAGTGCATGGCGTGATCTCGCCTCATTGCAACCTCTCCCTCCCAGGTTCAAGCGATTCTCCTGTCTCACCCTCTGGAGTAGCTGGGTTTACAGGCATGCGCCACCAGGCCCAGCTAATTCTTGTATTTTTAGTGGAGATGGGGTTTCACCATGTTGGCCAGGTTGATCTTGAACTGTTGACCTCGGGTGATCCACCCACCTCAGCCTCTCAAAGTGCTGGGATCATCTGTGTGAGCCACCGCACCCAGCCAAGTGCATTCATTAAATCATCCATTATTTGCTGGGTCCCACGTATAGGCCAGGCCATGCGAGGCACAGGAAACACGGTATGAACAAAAGAAACACTGATCCAGTCCTCATGGAATTGCCACATAATGGAGGAAATCAGCGGCCATGACACAATACCCAAATCAGTACAGTGGTGCGTTGTTTAGCGGGGCGGGGTACATGCGATTTTGTCATTGTGTGAACATCACAGAGTCCACTTGCACAAACCTAGATGACGTAGCCTACCACATACCCAGGCTACATGGTACAGCCTACATGGTACAGCCTTCTAGCTCCTAGGTTACAGACCTATGCAGCATGCTAGTGCACTGAAAGCGATAGGCAATTGTAACATAATGGTAAGTATTTGTGTATCTAAACATAGAAAAAGTATGGTAAAAATATGATATAAAAGATAAAACATGGTGCGCCTTTCTAGGGCACTTACCATGAATGGAGCTTGCAGGACTGGAAGCTGCTCTGGGTGAGTGACTGAGTGAGTAGGGAGTGAATGGGGAGGCCTGGGACATGACTGTACACCGCTGTAGACTCTGTCAACACTGGACACTTTGGCTACACTAAATTTACACGAACTTTTTTTCTTTCTTCAATAATAAATTAACCTTCGCTTACTGTAACCTTTCAATTTTATCAACTTTTAATTTTTTAAAAACCTTTGACTTTTGTAATCACATTTTAAACACATATTGTATAGCTCTACAAAAATATTTTATTAATTTTATCCTTATTCTATAAGCTTTTTCTAGTATTAAAATTTTTAATTATTTTATTTTCAAATTTTTTTCTTAAAAACTAGGCACAAACACACACATTAGCCTAGGCCTACCCAGGGTCAGGATCATAAATATCACTGTCTTCCATCTCCACATCTTGTCTCACTGGAGGGTCTTCAGGGACAATAACATGCAGGGAGCTGTCATCTCCTGTGATCACATAATGCCTTTTCCTGAACACCTTCTGCAGGACCTGCCTGAGGCTGATTTACAGGTACCTTTAAACAACAACAACTATACATATATATATATTAGAAGGAGTACACTCTGAAATAACAGGCTGGGCCCAGTGGTTCATGCCTGTAATCCCAGTACTTCAGGAGGCAGAGGTGGGTGGATCACTTGAGGCCAGGAGTTTGAGACCAGCCTGGCCAACATGGTGAAACCCCCTCTCTATTAAAAATATAAAAATTAGCCAGGCATGGTGATGGGTACCTGTAATTCCAGCTACTCAGGAGGCCAAGGCAGGAGAATCACTTGAACCTGGGAGGTGGAGGTTGCACTGAACTGAGATTATGCCACTGCACTTCTGCCTGGGTGACAGAGGGAGACTCTGTCTCAAAAAATAAAGTAAAATAAAATAGCATAGTATAGTAAATGCAAAAACCAGTAACATAGTCTTTTATTATTATCAAGTATTGGGTACTGTATATGATTGTATATGCTAGACTTTTATATGACTAGTAACACAATAGGTTTGTTTACACCAGCATCGCCACAAACACACGAGTAATGCATTGTGCTGTGACCTTATGAAGGCTAAAATGTCACTAGGCAATAGGAATTTTCTAGCTCTATTATAATCTTATGGGACCATCATCATATATGCGGTTCATTGTTGACCAAAACATTGTTTGACTGTGTAAATTGCCAACTGTGTAAAGTAAAGGATGCTGTGAGAATGTATGTAAGAATATTCAGCTAGTCTAGGGGTTCAGAAGAGTTGTCTCTAAAACCGTCCTTTGATCTGGGATCAGAAGAACGAGTAGGAGTTGAGATGGCAAAGAGAAAGGGGAGGAGGCAGAGTGTTCCAGGCAGAGAAGCTTTGTAGCCAGTCAGAGGCCCTGAGGAAGGAGGGCAAAGCCCCTGAGAAGACGGCTCGTGTGGCTGGGGGCTTGTGTGAAGAGGGACCCCAGCCAGAGGGCTGGTGCTTGGAAGAAGGCTGTGGTGCTGGAGTTGAGCTGTGGGCTCCAGGGGGAAGAGAAGGTAGGGTCAGATGACACGGAGGAATTCCAAGTCGGTGCGTGGGGAAACCAGGAATTGCGAGGCCAGTGGGTACGTGACCCCCTGCATGCTGCTCCATTTCTCTGAGCTTTGGCCTCTTTTTTTTGTTTGCTTGAGACAGGGTCTCACTGTGTCACCCAGGTTGAATGACACGATCACAGTTCACTGCAACCACAACCTCCTGGGCCCAAGCAATCTTCCTGCTTCAGCCTCCCAAGGAGCTCGGACTACAGGTGTACACCACCACATCCAGCTAACTTTAAAATTTTTTGTAGAGACAGGATCTCACTTTCTCTCACCTCAGTCTCTCAAAGTGCTGGGATTACAAGCGTGAGCCACACGCCCAGCCTGGTTTCTCAATAATCTCAAGGGAAAGATTGTACTTGGAGGAAAGCCAGAGTTGGTTCCTGGCTATCCTATTCACTAACTTGGTGACTATTAGAAAAATTAGCTAATGCCTTGCTCTTCACCTTTTTCAACCAGACAGCAAGGATAATGATTCCTGTCTAGTCTGCTTTGCAGAGTTGTTGTGAAGAGAAAATGAGATAACAAACCTGAAAATGCTTTAAAAAACTGGGAAGCACGACCTAACGAAGGTAACAGTAATGACAGGAATGCAATCGTGGTCAGTAGAGGTGCAACAGCGGAAGCACAGGTGTTCCTGAGGATGAAGTCAAGGACTGAGGTGGAGGTGAATACCAAACCAGGAGCTCGCTTTGCTAATCCGCTTTGGAAATGATTTAGTTCTTTATTCTGTATTAACCTATTTATGTCAGTTTTGTGATCAGGCCGGAAGTTTTTTGTTCACTTGGACTGAAGCCAAGTGGAGCTGCATTTGGATTTCAGCTCTTCCACCTCCTTGCTGTGTTCGTTTTCTATTGCTGCATGACAAATTCCCATAAATTTAGTGGTTTAAAACAACATCTGTGGCTGGGTACAGTGGCTTGTGCCTGTAATCCCAGCACTTTGGGAGGCTGAGGTGGGCAGATCACCTGAAGTCAGGAGTTCAAAACCAGCCTGACAAATGTGGAGAAACCCCATTGCTACTAAAAATACAAAATTAGCCAGGCGTGGTGACACATGCCTATAATTCCAGCTTCTTGGGAAGCTGAGGCAGGAGAATCGCTTGAACCCGGAGGCGGAGGTTGCGGTGAGCCGAGATCATGCCATTGCACTCCAGCCTGGGTGACAAGAGTGAAACTCCATCTCAAAAAAACAAACAAACAAAAACACCCCTTTACTATCTCACAATTGCTGTAGGTCACAAGTCTGGTGTGGCCCAGCTGGGTTCTCTGCCAACAACCTCATGCTCAAGGAGTTGACTGTCTGTAGCTCTGGGAAAGAATCTACTTTCAAGCGTGTTCAAATGGTTGGCAGAATGCAGTTTCTTTGGTTGTGGGACTGAGGTCCCTGTTTCCTTGCTTGGGGTCATTTTCAGTTCCTAGAGGTCTATCTCTTACTCTTGCACATAGACCTTTTACCCTTTATCCTGGAGCCAGCAAGGGATGTCCATCAAACCATTTCATGCTTTCAATCTCCCTGACTTCTTGAGTAGCAGGCAGAGAACACTTCCTGCTTTTAAGAATGTATGTGATTAAATTAGAGCCATGGATAGTCTCTTTATTTTAAGGTCAACTGAGCCATATGATATAATCATGGGGGTGATATTGCATTAGATTCACAAGTTCTGTGGATTAAAGCATAAAATCTTTGGAGTCATTTTCAGAATTCTGCGTACCACCATTGTTCAAGGTGACCTTGATGAGACTGTTACTTAACCTCTCCTGGTCTTAGTTTCCTCATGAATCATACATTGAACCATCATTGTGTTGATAAGTAAAATAAGATAGACATTGTACCTAAAACATGGCAAATATGTAGCGAATGAGATGCCTTTCCTATGCATCTCATATTCAGTGTTATGCATTGAGAACCCAGCTAGCCCCTAATACTTGAAGACAGCTTCTGTAGAAAGTAAGAATGAATCCTGTCCTTTGCAAATTCAGATGTTCTTTAAGAATTTTATGCCACTATATGACATCATCAGGATTTGATTTCTCCATAGTAGCTGTAAACTGATGTATGCACACTGTATGTCAGCATAAATTAAGAACTTGGACAAAAGAACTTGCCAAAATTCAGCCTTGGAGTGTTCATGTCCAATCAAAATAAAAAAAAAAGCTGCATCACACACACACACAAACACACACACACATTATGTCTTGGTGGTAAAAGTAATTTCTTGGTGCTGGTGGTGACGGTGGGTAAGAAGAAAACAGGGCTTTAATATAATTGCTGGAGTTTAGTTTGTTCTAC
>NW_012115389.1:4373986-4425966 GCF_000951035.1 Colobus angolensis palliatus
TCAAAAAAAAAAAAAAAGAGAAAAAAAAAAATTGGGGTCTTTTCTCACCAATACAGACCTTGTAGTAGTTCAGGTTAATCTTTCTGAGTATTAATGAATTCTTATTGTGTAATGTGGAGGGTGATCCTGTTGAGAGCAGACTGGATGGACACTCAGGCCTCAGCATGGAAGCCACTTTTAAAAATACACTGCTGCTCTGTTAGGTTATTTTCTTTTAGTTTATTGCTTTCTGCATTAATGGAATACCTAGGATTAGTCTATTTAACTGATTAACCTGTTTAGTATCTGGATGATTGACATGTGCTCTAACATGCTATTAGCACATTTTTATAACTTGAAAAATGCACAAAAGTACATACTCTGTGCTATAGGATATGTAAGAGAACATGGGAGGTGGAGAGGAAACTTCATAACAGCTGCTATGTATTAAGAGATTCTGTGTTGCTAGATAGTACCAAGTGGTTTACTTACATTATTTCATTTAATACAGTAAAGAACCCTATGAAAATAATATCAACATCATCATCATCACCTCCTCTGTTTCACTGATTTACAAAATGAGAGACTAGAGAAGTTGTGAAATTTGAACAGTCCTGTCCAGCTAGCTGGAGACTAAATTTGAGCGCAGTTCTACTTGACACTGATGTCATCATGCCTGTGACTTGGGTGCTATGCCATGGTATGTAACATAATGGCATCTAATAGCCTCCTGGTATGATGGAAGCTGTGCTTAAGATGCAGGCTGAACTGACTGAAAGACCTTTTCTTCAGAGTGGGAAACCCTCACCATATGGACAGGTGACACACACAGACCCTTAGATGGGGCTTGGGTGGGCCCCCAGCTCCTGATGGGGTGCGACTGCACAGGCCCTGTCACCCCTGGCTGTAGGCACTTGAACAAGGGCTGTCAGGCAGCCACTTAGGGGAAGCTGCTGGGAACAGGGCACTCATGCTTCCCTTCAACCAGGCCAAAGGAGGGGTGGGTGGGAACCGGCGGGGAGGGCAAGCAAGAGCTTGACTGTGCTGCCTGGGAAGGAGTTGTAGAACCCAGGGGTGAGGATGATGTTCCTGGAGGCATTGCCACACTGCCCTTTCTTGGTGCTCTGAGAATGACAGCTGGGGTCAGCACAGAGTTCCACTGTTGGTGTGTTCCAGAACACTCCCGGGGCTGTGCTGGGTGTGCTTGTGATGCACTCCGAGGCATCATCAAGAGATCACCAAACCCGCCCGTTTCCTTCACTCATGGGACTTACAGTCCACTGGAGAGAACTGTTCTCACGTAAATCTTTACCATTTTAACATGAAACTTTAAAAAGTAAGCAAAGCTATAGTTGAATAGAATTGGTACGTTGTCACTTGCAGACTGGAATCACAGAATACGATATTTTAGTGCAGCACTATGTTCTCTTTTACAATATATTTTCTTAATGCTGCATGTTAGATCAGACCTCAGAATCCCACGTCTGAAGTGCTGCCTTGCACTCACTCACATGTAAAGAGCAGCTCCAGGAGCCAAGGACCGTCTGGCGTCCAAAGCCAATGATGTCTTTGGCAGGCCTCAGGAATACTGTCACCAGACATGACCCACGTATTGCCGAGGAACTATGCTTGGTGGCAGGCAGAAATGTGTCACTTCATAACATAGAAAGACAGTGGAGAAAATTGCTCTTGAGGATTATAAAAAGCATTCCAGAAATAAAATATCTGAGGAAAGTTGGAAGGTAAATTCATTTTTCTTTCATATAACAAATCTCAGCATCTAAGACCTCCAGATGTCAATGGAAATCCTTTAAGAGAGGTGGTAGAGGGTGGGGCACAGAGGCTTATGCCTATAATCCCAGCACTTTGGGAGGCCAAGGTAGGTGGATCACTTGAGGTCAGGAGTTCGAGACCAACCTGGCCAACATGGTGAAATCCCGTCTCTATTAAAAATACAAAAAATTAGCCAGGTGTGGTGGCAGGTGCCTGTAATATCAGCTACTTGGGAGGCTGAGGCAGGAGAATCACTTGAACCCAGGAGGCGGAGGTTGCAGTGAGCCAAGATTGTGCCACTGCACTCCAGCCTGGGAGACAGAGCGAGACTCCATCTCAAAAAAAAAAAAAAAAAAGAGGTGGTAGAAGGAAAACATTAGGCACAGCTGTCCTATCAATATTACTGAGCTGTGATAATATCTGTGCAGTAACCTGTGGATGGCCTCATGGCTAGTGGAAAAGAAGCACCTGGAACCCATTAGAGGTGTTCATCATCTTCATAAAACCTGAGCCCAAAGCAATTATAATTTGTCCTTACGATGAAGGCAGAAGAAATTTTTGTAATGTTTGATAATGACCAACATGGCCTCTAAGTGCCACATGGAAATAAAAAGGAAGACAAATTATCAGGGGAGGATGACAGGGCCTTAGTTTGCCCTAATGAAATGATCATTTATCAGGTTAAATCAGTTGTGTCACTTTAGGAAGCAGAAAAAAAATCAGTAGTTAATTTACCCAGAGTGAGAGCTGAGCCTCGGTAACAGCTGACATGAAAAAGCAGTCTAACTTTCTAAGTTTCACAGCATGGGAGTTAACACTTAAGAATTTATCTGCTCAAAAGGTATGCTTTAGCATCTGAGAGAAGAAACCTTTTCTTTTTTTTTTTCTTTTTTTGTGACAAGAGTTCAGCTCTGTCACCCAGGCTGGAGTGCAATGGTGTTTGGTTCATTGCAACCTCTGCCTGCCAGGTTCAAGCAATTCTCCTGCCTCAGCCTCCCAAGTAGCTGGGATTATAGGTGTGCACCCACCACATCTGGCTAATTTTTGTATTTTTAGTAGAGACGGGGTTTTGCTATGTTGGCCAGGCTGGTCTTGAACTCCTGACCTAAAGCGATCCACCCACCTTTCCATCCCAAGGTGCTGGGGTTACAGGCATGAGCCACCATGCCCAGCCAGAAATACTCTTTATTGCTAAATGTATTAATAATTCACCTCGATTTTTCCAGTCTATGAATTGTCTAAGCAACTTGCTTGTCTCTTTCTCAGTAGAAAACCTCCATCTGCAAGGCTCTGTGTTTCCTGGAATTTTGAGCTAAAAGAAGGCAAGAGAACTTGCACAGTGTCTATCGAACTTCAGATCTGAGCAAGCTATGGGATGAATTCCCACATCCTTGGGTTGAGGGATACAGTTTCGTGTTTTTTAAATTGAAATGGTGGATGCAAGTGTCAGGAGCCCCTGTAGCCAGTGTCCTTCTGGCAGTATGAGGGGCTGGTGGGTGTCCACCTCTGGCTGAGCAGAGTGGGTGACAGCCTGCCATGCTTGCGTTTCTCCATCTACATATTCTTGGTAGACTTGTGAATGATTGTGTGAGGAGGGTTATCTAGCAGAGATTTCCAGGAGGCGCTAAGGCAGCCAAGCAGGAAAATAAAAGTGTAACTTTCTCTTTCCACATCTTCCTGAGCATGGAAGGAAAATACAAACAAAAGCTTCTTATTTCCACTTCATCAAGTACTCTGTGTTCTCTTCATTTTCTGTCCTCCAGCTTTTAAAACGAGTTCAAAACCACATACGCAGTACATTTAGGTATACAAAAATACAAGGGCAATGCTGGAGAGCAGTGATGTGATCTCGGCTCACTGTAACCTCCACCTCCAGGGTTCAGATCCTCCTGATCCTCCTGCCTCAGCCTCCTGAGTAGCTGGGATTACAGGCATGTAACATCATGCCCGCCTAATTTTTGTATTTTTAGTAGAGACAGAAATTTCACCATGTTGGCCAGGCTGATCTCGAATTCCTGACCTCGAGTGATCCGCTGGCCTCGGCCTTCCAAAGTGCTGGGATTACAGGCGTGAGCCACTGCACCCAGCCACAAATATGCATTTGCTAAATTTGTAAATATATAGAAATAAATTCTGGAAATACAGACGACAGACTGATATTGAAGGTCCACTCCATAGAGAGGATGGGGGAGGATGCGGGGAGGGCTGAGGCTGGATCAGGGGTCTGTCACAGGGGACTTTAGCCTTATTTGTAGTATTTTAATATTTTACTTGGCGAATAGTTTGTACTCAATTGCCTTATTCCCAGAATCCTCCGCGGGCTTGCCAGTGATTCTTACACTTCACATTCCCCACTTATGCATCCAGTTGAATCATTCAGGTTCTGGGGATGCAGTGTGTGTGTTCTGGACAAAGGATTATGCTATTAACAAAGGAAAGCAGCCCAATGAAGTCTGATGTAATTAGGATGGTTACAATCGCCATGGAGTCTTTCCACAAATAGGTAACAATACCTTCTCTCCCTCCTCTAGGAGAGTGCCTTCCCGGAGCCTGATTTCTGGTTCTGAGCGGAAAGCCATTGTCCTAGGCTCCACTCAGTCTAGTGCAAGTACAGATCGGAGGCTAGGAAAGTCCCCTCATCCACTTCACACAGAGGAACTGATTCTCGGAACCAGAGGAGAAAGGCAGGAGGGGAAACACAGAAGGCAGGGAGCCCCCTTCACCCTGGCCTTCCTGCTTCCCGCCCCAGCCTGGCAACACCCTCCTCCCAGCCCCAACACCACACCTTCTCAGGGCCCTGTCGTTCTTCTGTGTGCACCTCGTGCTCCAGCCAAAGGAAAGTTCTTCCTGTTTCCAGAACATTCGCATGCTTTCCTGCAGCAGGTCTTGTTCACGCCTGTTCCTCTGCCTGAGGTAATCCTACCCATCCTGCACGGCCACCTCTAATGCTGTCTCCAAGAATGTTTCATCTCCCTCAGTCTGCCCACCAGATGTCCTTTCTTTGTCATCCAACCCCCCTCATCACCTGAGGCCCCGCCATGTCTCGTGAGAAGTGCCCTCGTCTCCTCCTCCCAGAGTGTAAGCCCTGTGAAGGCAGGGTGGTGCATGACTCATCCATCCATCCTTCCTCCTTCCCATATGCCAGCCCTTACTTTAGGATTTGGAGATGTAAAAATGGACGAAAGATTGCCCCTATTCTCCTGGAGCTCATCTTAGGGACTCAGATAATTACCAAAGTCGGGGAAGGACCGTGGGCCCCTAGCCCCCAGGTTGACAGCTTCTGCCTACTTGAGTATCTCAAGGAGCATGCAGACCCGGCCTCTTCTTTGCATTCACTATATCTCAAAACCGAGAGGAAGCCTCATTCTTCACAGTGCCAGGGCCTTGGGTAAAAGGTGGGAGGGGAGCCTACCTTTCTAGTGCAAGAGGGAACGGAGGCCCATAAATTACACAGAGATGGACCGTTCAGTCACATCAGCAGAAACACCTTCCATCTTCCTCGTGTGGACACTGGGGAGAGGCTGAGTCACTACGTGACTCCGTTCCCTGGGTGTGTTCATGTGTGTTTGTGTGTGTGTGCATGTCTGCATGTGTGGGCACGTGTGTATGTGAACAGATGCATATGTCTGAAGAGAAGCAGCTGTTGCAAAGCCTCGGTGCGACGAATCGTCATCCTGTGTGCCTCCCTGGGAGAGTCAGAAGGGCCTGGCTCTGGCCACAGGGCCACTGGATCCTGCTGGCCCTTCCCCACTGGTGGCTTTAAGGACTGCTTCTATCTCAAGATGGAGGGGAGTGGAGAAGCCAGTGTCCCCTGGCTAAATCCTTGCTGTGGGCACTCCCAAAAACATCTGTGGCCTTTGGGAGAATGAAAGAGAAACGAGCCGCAGCCATGCCGTACCCCGGGGGCTGGCAGGATGTATTTCTGGCTGTGTCAGTATCCAAGAGGGGCCCTTCTGTGGGCCTTATGTAAACCACTGCACAGGAGACTCAGCATCTGACTAAGAGAGTGAACCCCTGGAGTCCGAGGGCCTGAGTTCAAATCTTGGTTCTGTCATCACCTGGCTGAGAGTGCTGCAGCAGCTAATTTAATGGCACAGGCTTCAGTTTTCTCATCTGTGTAACGAGAATAGCAACTAGACCTCCCTCAAAGAGTTGCTGTAGTGCTTAAATGTAAAGGACTTTGAATACTACTTGACACAGTACATATCTGAAAAAAGGTAGCTGGGTTTTGTTGTTGTTGTTGTTGTTTGTTGTTGTTGTTTTGTTTTTGACTCAGAGTCTCACTCTGTTGCCCAGGCTGGAGTGCAATGGCATGATCTTGGCTCACTGCAACCTCTGCCTCCCGGGTTCAAGTGATTCTCCTGCCTCTGCCTCCTGAGTAGCTGGGATTACAGGCATGTACAACCATGCCTGGCTAATTTTTATATTTTTAGTAGAGAGAGGGTTTCACCATGTTGGCCAGGCTGGTCTCGAACTCCTGACCTCAGGTGATCTGCCTGTGTCAGCCTCCCAAACTGTTGGGATTACAGGCATGAGCTACTGTGCCCAGCCTGTTTTTTTTTTTTTTTTTTTTTTTATTTTTTATTATTAGAGTAGGACACAATAAATAGGAGATGACACCTCCTACTTGTCTGTCTAATACATACAGACCAAGTTCAGCCATACGTGGCAATAGCGTTAGAGAATATCCCCCCTGACTCGGCAGTGCTTTCTCCTCCTTTGAGGTGACTCCACCTCCCCCACCCATCTCCCCAACACGGGTATCCAGCACCCTCTGGATGCTGGCCAGGTAAGACACTCTTACTGTACCTGTCCAGGGAAGCCCACACCAGACAGAAGCCCGACTCTGGAGTAAGCATGACTAAGCGTGCCCTTCAAACCTCAGAAACTCTTTGAGGTCAGAAGCAGTGTCTAAATGCTTCCCTCCTTCCTTTTGCTCACCAAAATCTTGTAACCACTCCCTCTGCTATGTCAGATGCATAAATGGTTGCAGTCTTCTCTTCTGTACTATCTTCTAGAAAGTTGTTCTAAGCTGGACATGAGCTAGAGTTAAATCATGCCCATAAGTGAACATAGCTTCTCATTCTAGCCTGGGACTCTTGCCTTATTTAATTGATGGTGACATTTTAGGAATCACAAGTAGGCAAGAGAGAGAAATTTGGGGGCAGGAGGTGTAAAGCTGGTGTAGAACAATTCCCACTCACACTTAGAATCGCCTCACAAAGCAACCTGGGACCCTACTTTTGTCAAAGCCACCCATGGTGCTTAGATCTGTTGAAGAAACATCATTTCCTGCACCCAGCAGAGGCAATCTGACACAAAATCAGTGTGACCTGTTTCAACCGGTTGTGAGTAATATTTTTGTGTACTAAAGCAAAATATTTGTAATATCCTGAAATTTTGAACAAAAAAAAGATTTTGGTTTTGGTTTAAACACATAAGCACAAAGCTATCTCTTTTCAGGGGTTGAGCCTTTATGTTTGGCTTAATTGCATTTTTACAAATATGATTTGCCCATATTACAGCAGATTTTTAAAGGGGCAGGTAAGCAAAGATGTGGAAGACAAGAAATAAATAAGCTGGGAGGCTAAAGAAAACTAACATGAGTACCGTATGCATGATGGTTTAGTAGCAACTTTTCATAAGCATTTCATTTGAGGCATAGGGCAGGTAGGTATTCTCCTACTCATTCTACAGATGGAGAAATCAAGGTGCAGGGGGGTTATATGGCTCTTCTTCAGAAGTTGAGGCTTTTTGGATGCCACACTTAGTGCCTATTCATACTGCCCCTTGTGGAAGGGAGTGAGTGGTAAGGGTGGGGAAGAAAGGGGTGCAGATGAACTTGGGGTAAATGCGGAAGACTGCTGGCAGATGGGTCAGCAGGGGACAAAGCCAGAGTAGCTCTTGCAAGCGCCACCACCCCTCCTGGAAAAGGCTGATGGGGCAGCCACCTGTGCACTCCTGGTCTGCTCTCAGCCTGCTCTCTGTGAGCTCATCCCCACTGTGTGAGCTGATCTGACCCACTCACCAGGAAACACCTCACTGCTGTTGCCTCTGGCACCCTTGCAGAGAGGCCCCTCTACCACTGCACCCTCCTCCTGCTTCTTAGGTTCTCTGAGGCCACCACCCAGGACTTTGCAATAAAGCTTTTGGTTTGCTCTGGGATTGCCCCCAACCCCCCTGCCTGGGGCCCTGCGCTGCTCCTGCTGGCTGACATCGCTGGCCACTGCTCCCTGAGCTGGGTCAGCACACAGCCTGGAGTGATCCCCGATGACGCTGGGAAATGGACCTATGACCCCTGCTTGTGAAGGGTCAGTGAACTTTCTGGTGGTGCACAAGGTGTCAGAACAATGTCAACAGGGCCAGCAGGGGAAAGTACTGACAACTGTGGGCACGGGCAGGACCAGCTCCTCCCTCGGAAGACTGCAAGCAGCGATAGCCATCTGTCCTTATCTCCGCCCCTCCAGCCTCCACACAGCCATCCAGCTGACTTCCAATAGACAAATGGAAGTCAAGGGTGTCTGACATTAACCAGTCATCTTCTCCAGGCCATTTTCTCAAGGAAAGGGATTAACCTAAAGAAGGATGTGTGTTTTCTGGAAGGATAATAAATCTCTACTCCTCTTGGGTTTTTCCTCCATTTTTCTCTTCCTTTTGTTACTTACACTCTTGCACCTATTCTAGGCTTTTTCACTTATATTTACTTTTCTATTTATACATTGAATTGAATACACAATTATACTCTCATAATGTATCACTAAATACTATTCTATTCAAATACTATGTGTTTAAGTCTGTGCCAGGCACTGTCCCAAATACAATGAGAATTGGATCTGGTACACAAATAACCTCACCACAGATAGGGGGCAATAAATGTCATAAAAGGGATACAAAGACATTGCTGTTGGGATGTAGACAAGAGTAGACTACTAGCAGATGAAGTGATCAGAGATGGTCAGGAAAATGTGACATTTAGCTGTGCAATGAATTGGGTAGTAATAGGCAGAGAGAGTACAGCATTGCGGTCTTTTGCAGGATCTGGTGCAAAGTGGGCGTTCCACAAATTCCAGGCAGAAAGAGCAGCATAAGTAATAATGTAGAGACAGCAAACAACAAGCAGCCTTGTTTTCACTGATGAACTGATTTGTTTGGCAAATGTTTGCTACTGTGCAGCAAGCATGGTTCTCGGTGTTAGGGATCTAGGAATAAACTGAGCACAAAACGTCCCTGCCCTCAAGGAGCTTGTGCTTTAGCAGGAGGAGAAAGACACTAAACAAATAAAACTATGATATGCCAGGTGGTGTTAGGCACTGAAAACAAAGTTAAAGCTGGCCAGGTGCAGTGGTTCACGCCTGTAATTCCAGCACTTTGGGAGACCGAAGCATGTGGATCACTTGAGTTCAGGAGTTCTAGACCATCCTGAACAACATGATGAAACCCTATCTCTACTAAAAATAGAAAAGTTAGCCAGGTGTGGTGGTGCACGCCTGTAATCCCAGCTACTTGGGAGGCTGAGGCAGGAGAGTTGCTTGAACCCAGGAGGTGGAGGTTGCAGTGAGCTGAGATCATGCCACTGCACTCCAGCCTGGGCAGCTGAGTGAGACTGTGTTTCAAAAACAAACAAACAAACAAACAAACAAACAAATAAATAAATAAATAAATAAAAGCAGGATAAGGGGCAGAGAGTGACAAGGGACATATTTTTAAGAGGATCATCAGGGAAGCCCTTCTAACAAAAATCTTCCGGCAGTGACAGGGGCCACCATGCAGGTGTTGGGGATGTAGCACCACAGGTGGAGGGACTAGCACTCTTAAAGGGCCTGCAGAAGGAACAGCAGAGTGTATCCAATGAACACAAATGAACCAACATGGCAAGTTACCAAGCAGGTGAATTATAGAGATGAGGTTAAAGAGAACCTCGGGGCCAGATTACATGGGGCTTGGTGCATCACAGTAATGACTTGGGATTTTATCTTAAGAATGTACAGCAAAGCATGCGCTCATTCACGTTGCTGAAGGAAACTCTGGCTGCTGCAAGGAGAATTGACTATAAAATAGGTTGAAGCTGGGGATCAGCTAAGAATTGTAGGGGGTACCTTTTTCTGGAGTGTGGTACGTGAATCCAGTACATAAGTTTATTTTTCCAGGAAATAAATCTAGAGAAGTAGCTTGGAACCAGACCATGAGGGTTCCGTCTTGAGAGCCAGGTTAATAAAATTAGACTCTGTTTCACTGACAGTGAGGGTCCACTGGGAGATTTCAGCAAAACAAGATGATCATTGTTTAGTTTCTGAAAGATACAAGGGAACTCTGGGCTCTGCCCCTGCGACTTGAGTGATGTGAGTCCTGCTTCTACCAGTCATCAGCTCTTAAACCTTGGGCAAGCATTGAACCATCCTAAACTCTAGTTTCATTATCTATGGTTAATTCATCATTCCTTTGCTCGTTATACTACACAGGGCTATCAGGAGGACAGTGTGATAGGAATACACATGCAGCCTTCAGTAAACTGACATATAATTAGGCTTCCAATGCTGGCCACTCGGACTATGCTGTATCCTGCAGCCTGGACAGGAAGACTTGTGAGTTCTCTGGAGAGGTTATAGATGCTGCTCAGGCTGCTGCAATGCTAGGAGGGGTAGGTGTGGGAGACGAAAGACTGCACTGGTGTAGGAAGAAGCAGTAGAAGGAGCACTGTTGCAGGAGACATGGAAATCTCTGCCAAAAGGAAAGAAACCATATGAATATCACAGCTGGGGAGGGGGCTAAGAAAGGCTATACCGAGGAGGGCTGTTGAAGTCAGAAACCTGACAGCTTGGATATTATAACTAAGGAATAGGAAATAATCAAATGGTAGGGTTTTTCACTTCAAAGACAGGAAGCAGGATGAGTGATAACAGATAGGGGACTGATGGGAAGGGAGGTCATTTAGGAGGGAAGATACTAAGCACCGGGCATTTCCAGCCCACAGCACCACCAGGACAGATAGCAAGAGCGATCTCATAGGCAGCTGGGCACAGGGGTTGGCGCCCAATCCGTGTTGAGTTTAGCTGAATTGACTGTAGTCACATAAGAAAGTAATACTGGAGATGACGGTTTAGATGGCATCACAGAGTAAATGAAGGGTCTTGCAAAGAAGATGGAGGAAAAGGAAGAGAGCTAAAGATAGAGACGTGAGGGCCAGCTGCGGTGGCTCACGCCTGTAATCCCAGCGCTTTGGGAGGCTGAGGTGGGCAGATCGCCTGAGATCAGGAGTTCGAGACCAGCCTGACCAACATGGAGTAATCCCATCTCTACTAAAAATACAAAAGTAGCCAGGCGTGATGGCGCATGCCTGTAAACCCAGCTACTCGGGAGGCTGAGAGAGGAGAACCGCTTGAACCTGGGAGGTGGAGGTTGCAGTGAGCTGAGATCGCACATTGCACTCCAGCCGGGGCAACAGGAGCAAAACTCAGTCTAAAAAAAAAAAAAAAAAGGAAGTCAAGATCAAAGAAGGGCTGGAAAGAATGAGATGGCAATTAAACCCCTGAATTTGAACTGGGGAGAGAGGACAGGCAGAGAGCAGAGGGGAGAAAGCTGGGGAAAGTGAGAGAGAGAGAGTGAGGAGGAAAAAGAGGAGGATCAAGAGGAGAGAGAAGGAGATCAGAGAAGCTTTTGAAAGTGCAGGTCCCATCCAGAGGTGGAGGTGGGAATTTCAGGGATTGAAGAAGGGAATAAATGGGTGAAAGAGTGGGAACTTCAAACACAGGCTTGAAGACTTGAGCAAGAAAACGACAGAGCAGGACAGAAGGCAAGTAGCTACGGATATAAGTTTAAGCAAAGGATAGCCTTTTGGGATCTCTAAACGTATTAACAGAGAAAGAGAAGAAAAGACTGGAGCCGTCCAGCGGCAGCTGGCAGTCCTGAGCACGGAACTGGCCGTCTGCACTCTAAGCAGGGATTCCCTCCCTGCAGGGTCTTGTATCTCTTGGCGTTTTTGACCTGGGGCAATAATAAATTATATTAAAATATCTTATGTGACTAAATGTTCCTGTTAAGGTAAACTGACATAAATAAATACTGATTTATAACCAGAAAATGAAAACCTTAGCATCATGAAATAATCTTTCTTTCATTCGTGTGCCTACATCAGCTGCTGACAATTCCCAGGACTTCATCACAGATCTTTGATCCCAGCCACTAATCTTAAATGGTTCCAGCCTCATTCTGGCACCTCATTCTTCATAGTTTTAATGAATTGGGGCCTCTTGACATCTCTTGGATATATGGCTCCATAGATTCCCCCTGCTTCCAGAAACAAAACATTTTGTTTTCATTATCAGCTGATGAACGAAGGAATTGACTTCCGAGATGAATATACCCACACACACTCATTCTGTGTTGATTTGGAATCAACAAGCTCTCCTGCTCAATGCTAAGGGAAGTAATCACATTTTTGGAGTTTGCAGTCTAAAACCTTGAAACCATAACTGCAATACAATAAAAACCATACAGTTTTTCCCTAAGGTTCTGTAAGGTCTTTTAGGGATGCCCTCCACTGACCTATGTTTCATAACGTGAAAAATCCACAATTTTCAGAGATTCTGGCATATCAGTAAGTGTTCCGAGATTGGACTTTATTGTATCTTAAACATACATTCCTTTTACTCAGTTGCAGTCAACGAAGGATTCCTGAGATGAAGTGCATATGTATGTCTACACATTTTTGTTTGTTTGTTTTTAAGACAGAGTCTTGCTCTATTACCCAGGCTGGAGTGCAATGGCATGATCACAGATCACTGTAACCTTGAACTCCTGGGCTCAAATAATCCTCACACCTCAGCCTCCCTAGTTGCTAGGACTATAGGCGTGCACCAGCAAGCCTGGCTAATGTTTGTGTATGTGCAGAGACAGGTCTCGCCATGTTGTCCAAGCTGGTCTCAAACTCCTGGCTTCAAGCGATCCTCCTGCCATGGCCTCCCAAAATGCTGGGATCACAGGTATGAGCTAGCATGCCCAGCCATACACATTTTGAAAGAAAGCCACACATTCCTTTCATGGCTTAGTGAGAAGGACAAACAACAACAAAATTATGGACTGCATTGCTTACCTACACAACCGTAGACTTTTTTCCTTAAACTGATGTGAGCTCATTAAGATGCCTGATTCCTCTGGGACTTCGGGTCACCAGCTAATCACATCATATTTCAGTCCAACACTAGAGACCAGTCTACAATTTCTAATCCCAATCTGCAAGTCCCTCCCCACACCAGGAAGCCCTGCAAAGGAGTCCACAGGCATCGAGGGACTTTCTGTCCATGATTTGGAATACTTATGCCTCTCTATGATGCTGGCACCATGTCTCACTCCTGCTGTGAGATGGAGCCTCCCATCCTTTCACCAGCTGGCATGGAAAGACCGCTGTGCCTCCTTCCCAGGCCCCAGGCCTGTCAACACGTCTGATGATAATGAACAGGCCACAGGTGAATTGTGTGCCTGCCTACTGGATGACAGTTTCTGTCAAGTCCCCAATGGGGGAAGGCCTCTGCCATCATCCCTGATCCACAGGACAATTCCCTGCAAGATGGGGGGACAGGATGTCCCTGCCTGGGTAGGACTCTGCCCTTTTGCTTGTTGATATGTGCAGTGCTATATGGTCCTCCATTAGAAAACAGAGAAGTGTTGGTTTCAAAAGGATTTATTTGCAAAAGTTTCTCTCACCTATACATACAGATCTGGGAATAATTTAAATTCACATACACAAGATAAAGCAGAGAAATGAAGCAATTATCCAAGGGGGAAAAAGATACCATTTGTTTAAAATGCTCAGAAATTGAAGCCAAAATATGTATGTGGGGAGGAAAGGGCGCACTTGAATTACAAGGATAATTGCCTCAATTCACTGCATTACTTTGTATGTGTAGACACAAAAGTGTACAGTATTTAAAGGATCGGTTATCCTCAGAATGCAACCCCAGCCTTTGTGAACTCACTTTATGTTAAGGAGCAGTGTTCAGAAACCCTGGAACTCCGCCAGCACCATTGTTTGCTGTCCATTTCAGTGTCACTGAAGTCAGAGAGAAATTTGTTTTAAGGGTAATGTACTATGTTTTTATGATAGGGCTTCCACACTGAGGCGTGGGAAGTTGAGATTTCATGTTATTCATGACGAGCCTTTAAGCTCTGTCTTGTGAGAAGAAAGAAGTACATTAAGTGCCAGAGCAGTGCCTATAAAACAACTTTCAAAGGATTGCAGCATTTTAGTTTGTAGTATATTAGCACAAATCTGTGACTAAAGATAGTATATTAATCTTTGAACTAAGAGTTTGAACTCAGACAGACAAATTCTCCTACATGGTCAACACTATTCAAACTGATAAGGATTATATCTACAATGGAATCTTAAGAGTGTCCCTTGATAGCATAGAAAAGGCTGTTGTAACCGTTAACTTGTTTTTTAAAAAATCCTGGAAAAAATGTTCTGAGAAGAAAAAGGGAAATAACTCTTTAGAAAGGGAAAACAAACCTTCTGGGGCAGGAAAATCAATTCTTTAAACATTTCTTTCTTCAGATGATGAATTTCTTAAGAAAAGCAAGGGGAAAAAGAGAAAAAATCTTTTTTTGCAAATGAGAATCAATCCAACAGAGCAAGATAAGATACATAAAGGTAAAATACAGCAATCCAGCAGAACAGGGTAAAATACATGAAGATAGTTTTGTGTTAAAACCAGAACTCAGAACTATAGATCCTGGAAGAAGATGCAAATGATCTTTCAGGAGACCACTTATCTATAAAAATGGAATTTGCTCTCCATTTTTTAAACTTCCTAATACTTATTTCCAGCATTTAAAAATGATTAACCACTTCTCAAGACTGAGTAGGAGAGACAGAAACATTAGCACACCATTGAGCTTCCAAATTTGGAGCATCAGGGTTGACTCATGGACAAGGAATTGTTGCAGGAAGTTGGAGCCCAACCAACAGATTGAGGGGAGGGGAAATTCTGCTTCCAGACAGCATGTAGCACCTGGAACCAGAAGAAAAGTCAACATTCAGAGCATCCCAGGCCATGCTGAAGGTGGCTTGCAAAAGTAAGATTTTGAACTTGGACAGGAAAACTCAAAGACAGAGATGTTGGAAGCCAAGCCAATGCCTATTCTTGGGATTATGGTTGTAAATATGGTTTTCAAGCCCAATTATCTGGATTTGCATCCTGGTGTGCTCACTCTCTAACTCTAAGTGGGGTGATTTACTTGGCCTCTCCAGATCTCATTTTTCCTGCCTATCAAATGAAGAAATGGAAACCTAGCCCAGATATTGTTGTGAGACTCAAATGGGCTAACACATATCATGTGCTTAGAACAATGCCTCATACATAATAAGTGATCAATACTGGCCAGCTCTGATTAGTTTATACTTACCTGGGTGAGAGCCTGACTGTGGGATGGGCTAGGGCTGCTGAGCTCATGTCTGGTCTATGAAGGTGCCATGTGCTCTTGATTCCATCCCGGGCTGAAATGAGAGGTGAACTCAGCTAACTAAGCTTTTTAGTTTAACTGGAAATCACAGCAGCCACTGAAGGTCATTAAACATGGGCACGACAATATCTAGGTGTTCTGTTAGAGAGACAGAAATAAAAAGAAGAAACCAGAGGCAGAGACTCCACTGGGAAGATGTTCCAGGAGTTATATTTTCTCCGCTGTGGCCTCCATTACAGAAGACAGAAAGAGAAGGAGTGTTAGGTACATGAAGATGGTGAGAGGAGGAATAAAACACGGTCATAAAACAGTGACTTCAAATTCTCATGCTCGGGTATCCAGGAGAATGATCGTGCCAATGAACACAGTAAGAAATGTGTAGTTTCCACATTTAGTTGAACCCTTAATAGGACTGAATTTTTCATTCATTTATCTGTGAGCAGCTGCCCCTCACTTTCCTATGGTTAATGTGCCTCCTTTGGCCACTCTTTTCTTAAGATTCCAAACCTGATCCACAGCCTCTCAGAATGTGGCTGTGCTTTGTATCAGACCACAGACTCCCTCAGCAGTTTTTCTCAAAATGTCCCACTCTTCCTTCACGTTTTTATCGGTTTCCTATGTGGCTCCCATCATTATGTTCTTTTTTTGAGACTTAGAGGAAAACAAGCCAATCTTGTATAAGATTAGGACTTCCACAAAAGCCCTCCTCCTTTCCCGTCGGAGCCCCTGCTTCATAGTTTTGTTTTGTTTTTCTTTTTTTTTTGAGACAGAGTTTTGCTCTGTTGCCCAGGCTGGAGTGCAGTGGGGTGATTTCAGCTCATTGCAACCTTTGGCTCCTGGGTTCAAGCGTTTCTCCTGCCTCAGCCTCTAGAGTAGCTGGGATTACAGGCACATGCCACCATGTCTAGCTAATTTTTGTATTTTTAGTTGAGATGGGGTTTCAGCATATTGGCCAGGCTGGTCTCAAACTCTTGACCTCAGGTGATCCATCCGCCTCAGCCTCCCAAAGTGCTGGGATTACAGGCGTGAGCCACCATCTCTGGCCCCCTGCTTCACAGTTTTTTAAAAACAGTATTCATCATTTAAATCATTTATTTCCTATAGTGTTAGTCTTCTCTTTCACTGACTTGAAAAGTCAGAATATGGGCCGGGCGCGGTGGCTCACACCTGTAATCCCAGCACTTTGGGAGGCTGAGGCAGGCGGATCACGAGGTCAAGAGATCGAGACCAGCCTGGCCAACACGGTGAAACCCCGTCTCTACTAAAAATACAAAAATTAGCTGAGTGTGGTGGCACACACTTGTAGTCCCAGCTACTCGGAAGGCTAAGGCAGGAGAATCACTTGAACGCAGGAGGCAGAGGTTGCAGTGAGCCAAGATCATGCCACTGCTGTCCAGCCTGGCAATAGAGAGAGACTCCATCTCAAAAAATAAAATAAAATAAAATAAAATAAAACAAAACAAAACATCAGAATACGAGCATGCTCACATCTTTTCTAATCCAAAAAATGTCTTTCAGTGGTAGTACTACATCACAAACTTCCTTTCTTTTTGCATCTTTCCACTCAACAGCAAACTTACTGACAGAAAGCTTTAGGCTTCTTCTACTTCCTTGATGTCCATTTACTCATAAATCCCTTATTATTTTAAAAAATGTTTTGTATGCATGCATAAAGCATACACACACAAAAAATGCACAAACCGGAAGTGTCTCACTCAATGAGCCACTGCAAAGTGACCAGACTCCAGTAGCAACAGGGGTCATGAAATAGAAAGTTCCCAGCCTCCCAGAAGCTCCTTTCATGCTGCTTTCCTAGCTCCAAACCTCCCTCTTCTTCTCTCTTGACTTCTAACACCATGGATTAATTTTCCATATTTTAAATTCTTATACAAATGTAATCATACAGTATGTAGACTCTGTGTCTGTTTTCTTTTGCTCAATTTAAGATTTGTGAGACTCACCCATGTTTCTTGCACATAGAAGCATTCATTTTCTTTGCTATATTCTAATACATGAATATATTACCAGTTATTCATTCATTCTACTATTTGTGGGCCATTTGGTTGCTTCCAGGTTTTAGCTATTGCACACGATGCCACTGTGAACATTCTTTTGGTGAATATATGGGCACATTTCTGTTAGGTATGTACTTTAGAAAGGAATTTCTGTGTCAAAGTTTACACGTATGATCAATAACGCCAAATGGCTTTTCAGAGTGATTTTTATCGATGTATACACTAATCAGCAGTGGATAGGATCCTTTCTTGCTAACACTAGGTAGTGTCAGTGCTTTTAATTTTAGCCATTCAAGTAGTTGCATAGCAATATCTCATCGGGTATTTTTCTTCCTTTTAGTCCAACCTTATTGAGTTACAATTTACTGACAATAAAATGTACCCATTTTCAGTTCCATGTGTTTCAAAATGTAGATACCTGTGTAACCACCCCCTAATCAATGATGATGTGATGTAGAATATTTCCATTGCCTCAAAGTTTGTTCATTTGTTTGTTTGCATTTGCATCCCCTCACAGTGAATTCTTCCCATTTTTGATGCCAGGCAAACACTGATCAGCTTTCTGTCTCTATAAATTAGTTTTGCCTGTCCAAGGTTGTCACAAAGTAAAATCAGAGCACATACTCACCTGTGGCTAGCTTCTTTTGCTCATTATAATATTTGCAAGACTTATACAAGTTGTTGCAACTATCAATATTTTATTGTTTGTTTACTGCTGAATAGTGCTCCAGTGTATGAATATATCATATATATCATATATTGTTTTCTTATTCATCTGTTTGTGGACATTTGACTTGCTTCCACTTCTCAGCAATTATAAACAAGGCTTCTATTAATATTCATGTCTGAGTATTGTTGTAGACACGGCATTCATTTCTCTTGGGTAAATGCCTAATGGGATTTATGGTATAATGTAAGTGCATGTTCAACTTTCCAAGAAACCACCAACTGCTTTCAGAAGTGATTGTGCCACCTTGCACTCACCAGCAGCAATGTATGAAAGTCCTAATTCTTTCATATACTTGCCAACATTTGGTATTGCGTTCCTTTTAAATTTTAGCCATTTTGCCAGTTATATAGTAGTATCTCGTTGTGCTTTTAATTTTCATTTTTCCAGTGACTGAAAATAGGCAGCTTTTCATCTGCTTATTTGCTATTTGCTTATCTTCTTTGTGACATGTTAATCAAATTTTCTGTCCCCTTTTTAAAAGCCTTGTTGTTGAGTTATAAGAGTTGTTTACATATTCTGGATACAAGTCTTCTATTAGATACATGTCTTGCAATGTTTTTTTCCAGTCTATCTTGAATTTTTTTTTTTTTTTTTTGAGACAGAGTCTCACTCTGTCGCTGACGCTGGAGTGCAGTTACACTATCTCGCTTTACTGCAACCTTTGCCTCCTAGGCTCAAACAATTGTCATGCCTCAGTCTCCCGAGTAGCTAGGACTACAGGTGTGTGCCACCACACCCAGCTAGCTGTTTCTATTTTTAGTGGAGACAGGGTTTTGCCGTGTTGCTCAGGCTGGTCTTGAACTCCTGAGCTCAGGCAATCCATCCACCTCGGCCTTCCAAAATGCTAGAATTACAGGCATGAGCCACGGCACCTGGCTGTGTCTTGAATTTTTATCTTCTTAACCGTGCATTTGGATAGTCAAAAGTTTTACATTTTTATTAAATCCAATTTATTATTCTTTTTTCTTGTATGGTCATGTTTTTGTGTCCTATGTGAGAAATCTTTCCTTAACATAATGATTTTTTTCTGTTTTATTCTAGAATTTTAAAAGTTTAACTCTTATACTTAGATCTATAATCCATTTCAAATTAATTTTTGCGTATGATGTGAAACATGTGTCAGAATTTATTTTTTTCCCTTTGTGAATATTCAGGTTTTCCAGCATCATTTGTGGAGAAGACTTTTTTTCCTCATTGGATTCCCTCAGTAGAATTGTCAAAAATCTACTGACAATACATATGCGTGTGTGATATTCCTACACTATTGTATTCCATTGATCTATTTGTTTGTTCTTATGCCAGAATTGTTTATGGTTTTGATTACTGTGGCTTAATGGTAAATTTTGAAAACCCATTATTATAATTCCACTACCTATGTTTCTGTTTTTAAAAATGTCATGTTTATTCTAGGTCCTTTGCATTTCCATATACATTTCAGATTGAGCCTATAAATTTTACAAAAACTTTGCTGGAATTTTGGAAGCAATAATGTTAAATGTGTAAATTAATTTGAGGAAAACTGATATGTTAAAATATTAAAACTTTCAATACATGAATATATTTCTCTACCTATTAGTTCTTCTAAAATTTCTCTCTGCAAAGTGTTGTAGTTAGCAGTGCACAGGTCTTGTTCATATTTTGTTAAATTTATCCTGAAGTATTCTATGTTTTGGTATTGCTTATTTTTTATTTTGGGAGAGGATCTCCTTCTGTCACCCAGGCTGGAGTGCAGTGGTGGCACAATTATAGCTCACTTCAGCCTCGACCTCTTGGGCTCAAGCAATCCTCCCAGCTCAATCTCCCAGGTAACTGGGACTACAGGCACATGCCACCACACCCATCTAATTTTTGTATTTTCTGCCTAATTTTTGTATTTTTTGTAGAGATGGGTTTTTGCCATGTTGCCTGGGCTGGTCTTGGACTCCTGGGCTCCAGTGATCCTCCCACCTTGGCCTCCCAAAGTGCTAGGATTATAGATGTGAGCCACTGCACCCGGTGGTATTGCTTTTTACATTACATTTTCCAATTGTTTACTGCTGTAATACAGAAATACAATTTTCTGGATATAGTAACTATCTCTCATATGACCTTTTGAAATTCCTTTATTAGTTATTTATTTATAGGTTTAATAAGATTTTCTATATCATATTTGAAAAAAAAGAGTTAAAATTTTTTCTTTTCAATCTAATTGACTTTTGTTTCTTTGTCTTGCCTTACAGCAGTGGCTAGAGTATCTAGTACAATATTGAATAGCAGCTGTGAGAGCAGACATATTGGCTTTGTTCTTAGTAATAGGATGGAAGTATTCAGGTTTTTACCGTTACATTTGATGGCAATTGCAAGCTTTTTTTCTATATCAGGTTGAGGAAGTTTCCTTCTGTTTCTGCTTTGCTTAATTTTTTAAGACTGTGAATAGGCATTGCATTGTGTGAAATGATTTTGCTGCATCTACTTATTGATCATATGATTTTTTTCATTTATTCTGTTGCTATGATAACTTACATTGATTTTTAAATGTTAAACTAACTTTGCATTCTCTGGAATAAACCTCAGTTGGTCATGATATATTATTATTTTCATATTGTAGGGAATTGATGTGCTAATGTTGTGTAAGGAATTTTTGCAAATATGTTTGTTGTATTTTTCCTTTTTTTTTTTTTTTTTTTGAGATGAAGTTGCCCAGGCTGGAGTGCAGTGGCGCAATCTCAGCTCACTGCAAGCTCCGCCTCCCAGGTTCATGCCTTTCTCTTGCCTCAGTCTCCTGAGTAGTGCCCACCACCACACCCGGCTAATTTTTTGTATTTTTAGTAGAGACAAGTTTCACTGTGTTAACCAGGATGGTCTGGATTTCCTGACCTCGTGATCCGCCCACCTCAGCCTCTGTATTTTTCTTTAATTTGGTCTTGAGGTTTGTCTTAGGAGAATGGCTACAAACTAGCTCTGCCCTGACAGGGCTCTAGGGAATTTGGTCATGTATGTTTACAATGTGCCTTTCACAGAATACTTCTTTATCCTGGTAGATGGCCTAATGCCTAACTGTTTGACTCATGATCAGGTATTGCTCTCACAGGAAACTTGTTTATACTGGCAGATACCACTGTGGCTCTTATCTGACCTGTGTCCAGTTTATTCCTGCCAAGATAGCCACTCTCTAGAAAAGCCTTGACTGGGAGAAAAGTTAGGACTAGATGTGTTGGTTGGATGAGACATAGAGGAGACAACACAACCAAAATATTTGAATAACAGAAGCAGTTTATTACTTACAGGTCTCTGGGAGAAGAGGGGTACTGATGGGGGCTGATGGGAAGGTTTCAGGGGCAATGCACTTACCAGCAGGTAGGAAGTGAGAGAGAGATGGACCTATAGGCCAACACCTTTATTGAGGTCTGGGGTGTAACCCTAGTGGTTTCCCTTAGGGAGTTCTAATTGGTGGGTTTAGAGCAAGGAGGTGCACATTCTGTAGGGTCATGATGTGAGTGAGAAGTGGTAGCATATCTGTGCAGTCCATAAAGAGTGTGAGGATCAGTGGTGGTGGTGGTGGTGGTCACTAGGAGGCAGCTGTTTAAGGCAGATATCTGGATGGACCACATGGAGGAACTAGGAGGATTAAGCCCTGCTTCTGGCATGAGAAAGTGAAACCTATTTTCCAAAGGATGCTGTGGTAGCATAAGATTAAGGAAATTCACTACAATGTTTATGAGGGATATCTGTTTGTAGTTTTCTTTCACTGTTAAATTTTTGTCTCGCTTTCATATCATGGCGATACTGGCTTCATAAAATGAGTTTAGAAGTTGCTATGATTTGAATGTCTTTGTCTCGTCCAAAATTTATGTTGATCTGAATCCCCAATGCAACAGTATTGGTAGGTGTGGCTTTAGGGAGGTGATTGAGTCATGAGGGCTCTGCCCTCATGAATGGGATTAAGCATCCCTATAAAAGGGCTTGCTAGGTTGGGTAAGGTGACTCACGTCTGTAATCCAAGCACTTTGGGAGGCTGAGGTAGGTGGATCACTTGAGGTCAGGAGGTCGAGACCAGCCTATATGGTGAGACCCCATTTCCACTAAAAATACAAAAATTAGCCAGGTGTGGTGGCAGGCACCTGTAATCCCAGCTACTCAGGAGGCTGAGGCACGAGAACCACTTGAACCCAGGAGGCAGAGGTTGCAATGAGCCGAGATTGCACCACTGGACTCCAGCCTAGGTGACAGAGTGAGACTCTGTCTCAAAAATAAATAAATAAATAAATAGATAGATACAAAAAATAATAAAAGGGCTTGCTGGAGGAAATGCATCCCCTTCTTCCCTTTTCCCTTCTGCCTTCTGGAGGATGCAGGGTTCAAGGTGCTGATTTGGAAGCAGAGACCAGACCCTAACTAGATAACTGAACCTGCTGGTGCTTGACTTTTTTCCTTGTATTAGATAAGATCTAGGTCTGGTGTTTTCTTTGTGGAAATGTAAGTACCAAATGAATTTCTTTTACGGATCTAGAGCCTTTCAAGTTTTCTATTTCTTTGTGAGTCAATATCAGTAATTTATGTATTTAAAGGAATTTAGAAAGTAAATTTTCCTGTTTATCTAAATAATCATGTTTAGGACTGTTGAGGGAGGAGTGTTAAAATCTCAAACTATAGATTTAGATTTATCTATTTCTTTTTTTTTTTTTTGCCTCTGTCAGTTTTTGCTTATGTGGTTAGAAATTCTGTTACTAAGTACGTACATATTTATAATTTTTATATCTTTTTAATGAATTTATTATTATATCATTATGAAAAGTCCCATATGTAAGACTACTATCTTGTTATTTGTTTTCTATTTATCACATCACCTTCTTTGTTGTTGTTTTTCTTATTTCTCTTCTTTTGAATTCATGATATACTCAGTAGGATTATTATTATTATTATTATTATTATTTGAGACAGGGTCTCACTGTCACCCAGACTGCTGGAGTACAGCGGTGTGATAATAGTTCACTGCAGCCTCAGACTTCTGGGTTCAAACGATCCTCCTACTTCATCCTCCCAAATAGTTGGGATTACAGGCATGTGCCACCATGCCTGGCTGACTTAATTTTTTTTTAGAAAAGGGGTCCCACTATGTTTTCCAGGCTGGTCTCAAACTCCTGGCGTCAAGCGAATCTCCCACCTTGGCCTCTCAAAGTGCTGAGTGCTGGGATTACAGGCATGAGCCACCATGCCTGGCCTTTTTTATTCTCATCTATTGGAACATCAGCTATATCTATTAGCTTTTTAAAATGATTTTTTGTTGTGAGGATTTCAATATGTATCCTCAACTTCAATCTGCCCTAAATTAATGCCACATGCCTTTACATGTAAGAATCTTAAAACAGTGTATTTCCATCTGTCTCCATCTTTTGTTCTATTGTTGTCTTACATTTTTCTTCTTAACAAAGCCCACAATATGCTGTTATTATTTTTGTTTTAAATAGTTCAGTTATCTCTTAAAGAAAATGAGAAAAGAAAAATTAGGTGTAGCAAATTTACTCTTTCTAGTGCTCTTAGTTTCTTCAGGTAGATACACATTGCTGTCCAATGGTATTCACTTCTAGCTAGAAGAAATTTCTTTAGTATTCGTGTAGTGGACTTATGCTAGAAACAATTTCATTCAGCTTTATTTTTTTATCTGAAACTGTCTTATTGTTTATTTTGGAAGACATTTTCTTTGGGTGTATTATTTAAGATAACAGGCTTTTCTTCTTCTTCTTCTGACATTATAGTGATGTTGTACTATTGCTTCCTGGTTTTCACTGCTACTGATGAAAAACCAGCCCCTATCTTTATTGCTGTTCCTTTGTGTGCAATGTTTGTTTATTCATTAAGGGCTTCTGTGTGAAATATTTGCTTAGAACTGTAGACAGCACAATGAAATATTCGCTTAGAGTTATGACTTGCGAAAGATTGAAGCTTTTAAATAGTCTTTGTATTTTTAGCTGTTAATGAATTCAAAGTGATATTTCCCCCAGTTTGGTTGACGTGGTGAAAGTTTACTGACTATATCTAAGGTGATCATTTAGGATTGATTCCAGTTTAAAAACACGTTGAAATGCTTGAGTTGGTTTCAAATGAATGATGTATCTGTATGTAAGTATTTATATGCATATAACATTGGTATAAGAATAATGGCTGCTTCAGAATTATTTGTACAGTTCTGTTGAATAATGGTGGTTTCAAGAGCTGAACTGAGCATTATTCTCTGGTTCAGGTGGAATGTTTACATTGAGAAAATGCTACTACCCAAGAGCTGGACTTTTCCCAAAACCCTAACCATACTTCTACAAAGGATTTTGATGTACCATAATTAATCAAACATAAGAGGCAAGTTAAAGTATTCAATAGAAATTAATACAGTTATCCTAAAAACAAAATCTCTGTGGAACTGGTACAGACATTTAAAATTGCCTGATTTTGAAATGCTACTAGGCCAGCAAAAAAGAATGCAGTCATGTCTTTTGCAGCAACATGGATAGAATTGGAGGCCATTATATTAAGTGGAACAGCTCAGAAACAGAAAGTCAAATACCACATGTTCTCACTTATAAGTGGGAGCTGAACAATGTGTATACATGGGCATACAGAGTAGAATAATAGACATTGGAGCACAAAAGGTGGGAGGGTGGGGGTGCTGAGGGATGAGAAATTACCTATTGGGTACAGTGTTCACTATTCAGGTGATGGTTACACTAAAAGTCAGACTTTACCACTACACAATATATCCATGTAACAGAAATGCATGTATACCCCCAAATATGTAAAAATAAAATAAAATAAGCATGAAAATGCAAATATCCTAGAATAATCAAGATATTCTTGAAAAAGAAAAAAAATGCCAGTTTTGAGACAATCAGGAGAAATTGAACAGTAATTGATGGCATTGAGATATGTTGGGGTTTGGGAGGTCTGATAATGATACTGTAGTTATGTTAAAAAATAAAAGTCATATATAAAAATATTTAAAAAATGAAATTGCCTGAAAATGTTTAGGATAGGACAAACACAATTTCCTTAACTTTTATTGCAGACTACCTAGCTCCTTCGGGATTATGATTACTAATTATGATTATTAATAATCTCTAAGCCCTTTATCATGCAAATTCAAAACTGTAATCTTTCCCTTTCCTTCTGTGAGTGAAAACAACTAATTTTTGTAAATTAAAGGAATTTTAAAAATAAGATCTAAAGCCACAGAGTAGGAGAAAATATTTATAAAAGACATGGCTGATGAATGACTGTTATCTAGAATATACAGGCATACCTTGGAGATATTGCAGGTTCAGTTCCAGACCACTACAATAAAGCTAATAGTGCAACAAAGTGAGGCATACAAAATTTTGGTTTTTCCAGCGCATATAAAAGTGGTTTATACTATATTATAGTCTATTAATTGTGCAACAGCATTATGTCTAAAAAAAAAAAAACACAAGGCACATACCTCAATCAACAATACTTTATTGCTGAAAAATGCTAACAATCATCAAAGTCTTCAGCAAGTCATATTTTTTTAGCTGGTGAAAAGTCTTGCCTTGTTGTTGATGGCTGCTGACTGATCAGGGTTGATGGCTGCTGACTGATCAGGGAGGTGGTTGCTGAAGATTGGGATTGCTGTGGCAATTTCTTAAAATAAGACAACAATGAGTTTTGCCGCATCAATTAACCCTTTCTTTCACGAAAGATTTATCTATTTCATGTGATGCTGTTTGATAGCCTTTTCCCCACAGAGTAATTTCTTTTAAAATTGGAGTCAATCCTGTCAAAATCTGCTGCTGCTGTATCAGTTACATTTATGGAATATTCTACATCCTTTGTTGTCATTTCAAAAGTGTTCACAGCATCTTCAACAGGAGTGAGTGCCATCTCAAGAAACCACTTTCTTTGCTCATCCATAAGAAGCAACTTCTCATCTGTTCAAGTTTGATCACGAGACTGCAGCAATTCAGTCAAATCTTCAGGCGCCAGTTCTAATTCTAGTTCTCTTGTTATTTCTACTGTATCTATAGTTACTTCCTTCACTGAAGTCTTGAGCCCCTCGAAGTCATCCATGAGGGTTGGAACCAACTTCTTCCAAACTCCTCTTAATGATGTTGATATTTTAAATTCCTCCCATGAATCACAAATGTTCTTAATAGTATCTAGAATGGTAACTCCTTAACAGAAAGCTTACAATTTAGTTCGTCCAAATCCATCAGAGGAATCACTACCTATGGCAACTATAGCCTTACAAACTGTATTTCTTAAATAATAAGACTTGAAAGGCAAAATTACTCCTTAATCTAAGGGCTACAGAATGAATGTGACCCTAAAAATATTCAGTAAACCATGCTATAAAGAGATGTGATGGTTAGACATAGTGGCTCAAGCCTGTAATCCCAGTACTTTGGGAGGCCAAGATGGGAGGCTTACTTGAGGTCAGGAGTTCTAGACCAGCCTGGCCAACACAGTGAAACCTCGTCTCTACTAGAAATACAAAAATTAGCTGGGTGTGGTTGTGGGTGCCTGTAGTCCTAGCTACCTGGGAGGCTGAGGCAAGAGAATCGCTTGAACCCAGGAGGCGGAGATTGCAGTGAGCCAAGATTGTGCCACTCACTCCAGCCTGGGTGACAGAGTGAGACTCTGTCTCAAAAAAAAAGAGATGTGCTTATAGAACACGGGAAGAGTCAATTTAGCATACTTCTTAAGAGTCCCGGGATTTTCAGAATGTTAAATGAACACTGGCTTCAACTTAGTCACCAGCTGCATTAGCCCCTAACAAGAGAGTCATGTTCTTTGAAGCTTTGAAGCCAGGCATTGACTTCTGCTATCTATGAAAGTCCTAGATAGCATTTTCTTCCAATAGAAGGCTGTTTTATCACGGTGAAAATCTGTTGTTTAGTGTAGCCACCTTCATCAATGATCTGAGCTAGATCTTCTGGATAACTTGCAGCTTCTACATCAGCGCTTGCTACTTCACCTTGCAGTTTTATGTTATGGAGATGGCTTCTTTCCTTAAACCTCATGAACCCACCTCTGCTAGCTTCAAAATTATCTTCTACAGCTTCCTCGCCTCTCTCAGCCTTCATATAATTGAAGAGAGTTAGGGCCTTGCTCTGGATTAGGCTTTGGCCTTAAGGGAATGTTGTGGCTTTGTGGCTGGCTTGATCTTCCATCTAGACCACTTACATTTCTTCAAATCAACAAGAAGCCTGTTTGGCTTTCTTATAATCCATGTGTTCACTGGAGTAGCACTTCCAATTTCTTTCAAAAACTTTTCCTTTGAATTCAAAACTTGGCTACATGTTTGGTGCAGGAAGCCTAGCTTTTGGCCTATCTCAGCTTTTGACACGCCTTCTTCACTAAGTGTACCGATTTCTAGCTTTTGGTTCGAAGTGAGAGTCTCGTGACTCTTCCTTTCACTTGAACGCTTAGAGGCCTTTGTAGGGTTATTAATTTCAATAGTGTTATGTCTCAGGGATTAGGGAGGTCTGAGGAGAGGGAGAGATGGGGAATGATGGGCAGCGGGGCAGTCAGAACACACACATTGATTGATCAAGTTCACCATCTTATATGGGTGCAGTTCATGGTGCTCCCCTAAAATTATAATAGTAACATCAAAGATCACTGATACAGGTCACCATCACAAATAAATAATAATACATTTTTTTGAAATATTGTGAGAATTACGAAATGTGACACAGAGACATGAAGTTAACACATGCTGTTGGAGAAATGGCACCAACAGACTTGCTTAAAGAAGGGTGGCCACAAGCCTTCTATTTGTAAAAAATGCAATATCTGTGAAGCACAATAAAGCAAAGCACAATAAAATACCATATACCTGAAGAAAAAAAACTCTTAAAATTCAACAATAAGAAAACTAACCGTTCAATTAAAAAACAGGTCAAAATACCTCACCAAAGACAATATACAGATGGCAAATAAGCATATGAAAAGGTGTTCAACATGACATCATTAGGGAATTGTAACTTAAAACAATGAGGTATAACTGCACACCTAATAGAACGGCCAAAATTCAAAACACTGATAACATCAAGTGCTGGTAAGGATGTAGAGCAACAGGAAATCTCACTCACTGGTGGGAACGCAAAATGGTACAGACACTTTGGAAGAGAGTTTGGCATTTCTTACAAAAGTAAACAATATACTCTTACCATATGGTCGAGCAATCACACTCATATTTACCCAAATGAACTGAAAACTTATGTCCACACAAAAACCTTTACACAAAATTTTATAGCAGCTTTATTCACAATTTGCCAAAACTTGGAAGCAACCAAGATGTCCTTCAGTAGGTGAATGAATAAACAAACTTGATATATCCAGACAATGGAATATTAATCAGAGTTAAAAAGAAAGAAGCTACCAAGTCATCAAAAGATGTGGAAGAACCTTGAATGCATACCATATGAAAGAAGCCATTCTGGAAGGGCTATATGCTGAATGATTCCCACTGTATGACCTTCCGAGAAAGGCAAAGCAATGGAGACAGTAAAAAGATCAGTGGTTGGCAGGGTTAGTGGGGAGGGAGGGATGAATAGGAGGAGCACCAGGGATTTTAGGGTAGTAAAACCATTCTGTATGATGCTACAATGCTGAATGCATGTCAGTAGACATTTACCTACATCCATCAAATGCATGATGCCAAAAGTGAACCCTAATGTTAACTCTGGACTTTGGGTGATTACGGTGTGTCAACGCAGGTTCACTGATTGTAACAAATGGACCTCTCTGGTGGGAGTGGCTGATCTTGGGGGCTGTGCATGTACAGAGGGAGGGGAATATGGGAACTTTCTCTTAATTTTGCTGTGAACCTAAAACTGCTCTTTAAAACAAGTCTATTTAAAAAAATTAATAGACAAAAGATTAGATTTTGAAGAGTTCTAAAGGATCCTCAACCATATCTAAAAGCGCCTTCTTATTCTCAATTCTTGTAAAACTCCCTTTGTCTCAAGTCCTAAAAACAAGCAGAAGGGGCTGTCATGTCAGGTGACTGTTGGTCCTGGGGATCCATGAAAGTGGGAGAAATGGGGAAGAGGCATCTAAAATCAGTCACACATTGGTCACCTAATCCACTGAAGTAACACGTCTCTCTGGCTTTACACGTTGTCATATCCTGTCCCCTACCTCCCCCCTCCCCTTTTTTTTTGAGATGGAGTCTTACTCTGTCGCCAGGTTGGAGTGCAGTGGCACCATTTCAGCTCACTGCAACCTCTGCCTCCTGGGTTCTAGCGATTATCCTGCGTCAGCCTCCCGAGTAGCTGGGACTATGGGGCACACCACGCCCAGCTAATATTTTTGTATTTTTAGTAGAGACGGGGTTTCACCATGTTGGACAGGATGGTCTCTATCTCTTGACCTCGTGATCCACCCGCTTCAGCCTCTCAAAGTGCTGGGATTACAGGTGTGAGTCACAGCCCCCGGCCATATCCCCTTTTATAGACAGAGGGGTGGCCTTAGCTCCCAGCATGAGCCACTGTTTACCATCCTCCCTGTAGTCCTCCTGACTCTGTGCATTCTTCCGAGGCTACTTCCCTCTCTGTCTTCCTTCCTGGCCTCGTCAATGTGCCCTGTTGTCTCTGAGTGGGTGACTTCTGTGGCCTCTGGGCTCGTTGACCTCCGTGGGTGCCCATTGCTGGTTCTCCCACTGTGGCTTTAGAGAGTTCACACATCTCTCTCTTGTCATTCCTTCCAAAGCAGGTCCTTCCCTAATTCCTCACTGAACAGCTGAGATCTGGAAGAAAACTTAAGACTTTCTGGAAGGCTTGAAGACAATGGAAGAGAAATATAACAGAGAAAGTGACTTCAAAGCACCACTCATGTGGTAGTCAGGACCTATATACACATCACGAGCATCAAACCTACCATCTTGTGTAAAACCCCAAATCATGTTGGGCATCTCCACTCCAAGTCTGCGGAGGTGGAGAGCCAGCTCCTCTGCATTCCTTTCACTCAAACCCCACCTCATCTGCAAAGAATCCTGGAACTGCTGCACGCTACAGCAATAGGCAATGACGAACAGGCACAGCTGAAGGCAGGTTTGGAGTGGCTCAGAACAGGCTAAGGTGCCCCGTGTTCCCTAGTCCATTACAGGTGTTATTTCCTTTGCTGGGGACATCCCCGCTCCCGCTGCCACACTGGACTGACATTTCTTTCTTTCTTTTTTTTTTTGAGACAGACTTTCACTCTTCTTGCCCAGGTTGGAGTGCAGTGGCACCATCTCGGCTCACTGCAACCTCCGCCTCCCGGGTTCAAGCAATTCTCCCGCCTCAGCCTCCTGAGTAGCTGGGATTACAGGCATGCGCCACCATGCCCAGCTAATTTTTTGTATTTTTAGTAGAGGGTTTCTCCATGTTGTCCAGGATGGTCTGAAACTCCTGGCCTCAAGTGATCCACCCACCTCAGTCTCCCACAGTGCTGGGATTACCAGCGTGAGTCACTCCCTGGCCTTGTTTTCATTCTTTAGGTCTTCACTTTCCATGAGCCATGAACACTGCATCAAAATCCATCCTCCTCCATCGCTGCCCATTATTCACTCTGTTTCCTTCTGAGCAATTAAATATTTGTTTGGGGCCAGGCATGGTGCCTCATACCTGTAATCCCAGTACTTTGGGAGGCCGAGGTGGGCAGATCATGAGGTCAGGTGTTTGAGACCAGCCTGGCCAACATGGTGCAAACCCATCTCTACTCAAAATACAAAAATTAGCTGGGTGTGGTGGCGCACACCTGCAGTCCCAGCTACTTGGGAGGCTGAGGTAGCAGAAGCGTTTGAAACTGGGAGGCAGAGCTTGCAGTGAGCTGAGATTGTGCCATTGCATATATATATGTAAAATGGTTGTTGTTTGGTTGCTTATTGATTGTAATTCTACTTTACTTACTGCAAGCTTTCGATCACAGGGCTCTGCTTTGTGATAAGCCTAGAAATGAGGATAGTTTTGGCATTTAATCAATGCTCAGTAATTGTTGGATAATTGACTTAATGAACTAAAATGGCCCTGTCAAGCAACTTTTCCCATAAAAGGGACATTCTGGAGTAAAACCTGAAGTAAAAGCAAGCCTTAACATTAAAAGCAGAATCTGCTTGCAACTTTTTGGGGAGCAATTTTGCTCTAGCTTCAGAAAAATCTCAAGAATTGTTCTCCATGGGACACACTGATATACCAGGAAAAATAAGAAAGAACAATTTCTTGCCTTGAGGACACTGAGTGACAGATTTCTTGCCTTAAAGGCCATTGGGAGGCCCTTTGGTTGAATTGCTCATTCTTACCAATTAAAGCTGTCATTAATATCAGTTAGGGCTGGGCTCAGTGGCTCACGCCTACAGTCCCAGCACTTTGGGAGACCAAGGTGGGTGGATCACCTGAGGTCAGGGGTTCGAGACCAGCCTGGCCAACATGGTGAAACCCTGTCTCTACTAAAAATACAAAAAATTAGCCGGGCATGGTGACGGACACCTGTAATCCCACCTACTTGGGAGGCTGAGGCGGGAGACGGAGGTTGCAGCAAGTGGAGATGGTGCCACTGCACTCCGGCCTGGGCAACAGGAGCGAAACTCCGTCTCAAAAAAAAAAAAAAATACACACACACACACACACATACATATATGTATACATACATCATTTAGGCTCCAGGAAGGAGTACAGAGCCCACCTTGGCCCCTACAGAGTACTGTGGCTGTACAGGATGTTGGGTATAGCGCCCAGGACATCCCACTGAAAGGTTTCACCTACCCTAACACACTTGCTTCTTACCTGCGCTAGCTTCTGCCCATCTGGCTTGAAGGAAGCACTATCAGAATCACTTATCTGGGTTAAAGAGCAAAATGCCCATGTGATAAATGTGCATTTGATAAGAAGGCCCTGGGTACATGTGTGCAGGCAGGCAAATCACACCCTTAACTGTTATGTTTGATTCAGAGAATAGGAGAGGTAAAAGGGCTTTAGAGATTGAAAAAACCAATCTGTGGACAGGTTAGAGGTCAAAGGCCAGCCATTTGGGGGAACGGGCCATATGCAGTGGAAAAAAAAGAGGGCCTGGGAACAAGTCACATCAGAGGACGCCAGGCCTGGGCAATAGGGCCTGGTTTCGGGAGATGTGTCCCATAGTGTGTGGCTTCACCGGGGAGCCTGGTCAGCCCAGGGCAGGGAGGGGAGGGGAGCAGCAGGCAGTTTACCTTTGCTTTCCTTCACAACCCTCCTTCCCAGCCCACTCTTCCAGACATGTACAACAAACAGGTACAGTCACTTGAGAAGAATTTTCCAAGGCAGCAGGTGGCTCAGGAGTGGTGAGCTTTATTAGAGAGCTCGTGGTCTGGCTTCTGATCATGGAATCGTGGAGAATTTTGGTATAGAGTGTCATGAAGAATTCTCATAAACAGATGCCCTGGGAAATGAGGTCATTTATCCAAAGCAAGAGAATACAAAGACAGCTCAGCAGAAGTTCCAGGTCCTTCCTCCCTCTCTCCACTCTACAATCTTGCCCGATCTTTGCCTGTTTCTTACTCCTCACCCTTTCAAAATCTCTTGCAAACAGTTGGAAGGGGAGAAGTTGAGGGAGAAGGCGAGGCAGTGGTAAACAAAAATGGGAGAAGGAGGGATAAAGAGAGGGACAGGAGGAGGACGAGGGCCAAGAGACAGAGGGAAGGGAGAGGGAGCACGAGAGAGGCACTGCCATGTGGCAGTCCTGTGACATACCATCCAAGCTAGTGCAGCACGAACAAAGCGCCACAGGTACTGCTTTGGTTGCAAATGACATTTTCCTTAGAAAAACTTTGGAGAGTGTCGCCTCAGGAGGTCTGGCATGGAGGCCTGGCATAGGGTCTATTGCAAGGGGCTATGGACCTGGCAGAACTGTGCATCCTTCAGACACCCACGGAGGGTCCCCTGGCCTTCTCTGATAACAGCAGGGGACATGACCGGCACCCGTGAACAGCAGTGCAGGCTGCAGGTGGTGCCATGAGGTGGATGGACTTGTTCTGCCTTCCATTCAGGCCATGGGATAAGCCTAAATGCATGTCCACCTGCTCTGTGGCATAAGAGCAGAGATCCTTTCTGCCTCTAGGGGCACCAACGGGGGCTCCCCTAGGACTGAGAGCAAGGCAGTGCCTTTGGTTGTCTTCCTTTGCTCTTCTAGGTGCATTCTCATTCTCGTCCATCCTGCTCTGTGCCTCTGGAACTGAACTTTATGGGCTGCACTGGGGAGCTCCCTTGCTCGCTGATACCCACTGGGCCTGGTCAATGGGCGAGGGTGGCAAGAGTAGAGAATGAGATCTGGTTATGGGGCAACATCTTCCATTTATCCCTCCAGATCCAGAATACAACTTTATAATGTTACATGGTAACCAGTCGCACATATCCTAAATGACATGTGTCAGCCTAAATTAATCAAAAGGGTCAGAATCTAATTTAAAGAGAGTTTATTCAAGGGCAAAGTGTGAGGGTGGCTGTCCGGGGAGTGGAGTGACGCTGGAAAAAGGTGATCAGTGTTCCCTGCATTGGGTAAAATGAGGATCATTTATGTAGGCAAAACGGAGGTGCTGAATAGAATCACATTTTCCATACAAAAGCTAACATACAAATATAAGATTTGATTGGCTACTGCTGATTGTAAACTCTAAGAGGGTTGTTTAACATTTTATTGTAAAGAGGTAGCCATCACAAGGGTCTCTATCTCCACATCATTTAGCCCAGGTTTGAATGAAGAATAGAGTCTGGTTAATGTATAACATCCCAACACAAAAGTCAGAAAGCAACAGTGGCCATGCACCAGAGAAGAAAAACAGCCGTGTTCCCTGAGTCAGTTTCCAGGTCTTAATTATTCCCTTTGGCGTAATAAATTCGGAAGGTCCTGAAATTTTATTTTCTTTTTATGTATATATGTGTGACCCCTACAACATTGACTCGGGGAATTCAGGAAGGCTCATTTGAATGGACTTGGACAGGCACCTTTGAAGAATCCTATTGGGCCTGTGCTAGCTGCCCACCATTTTTCACTGTCAATGTGCTTTAGGCAACAGAGTTAGAGCTGTGGGTCTTTCTGGGGACCCGCCTGTCCCCAGAAAGGCGGCTGTGCCTTCTTGTCAAACACCAAATAGTCCAACTTTTGATTTTTCACCTGACAGGAATGCCCCATTGTTAAGGGGCTTCAAATTTTGATTTCAGTTGGAACTATAGTCAAAGGCATGTGGTGTGGCCTTTGAGCTGGAAGCCACAGAATCAAGGGTCTATCCATTCCTGCCATAATTCCTGCACCGAACCTCCTACCCATAACTTTGGCCGGGGCTGTATATTTTCTACTTCTCAAGGAGATGCAAGGATTGAAGGGAAGGCATTCCTCTAAAGTCATGACATTCCTTCCCCAACCAAAACACCAGTTCAAAGTTTAGTTTAACCAAACTTTTCCCCAGGGATTGCCTTCAGGGTCAGTTTCCAGCCACATGGAAAACTAGTTCCTGACATTCCAGTCACAGACACACTCTGTTGGTCTTCCTCTCCTTCACTTCTAGGGACTTCATGCTCCTCAGTCCGCTCAGCTCCCTCCTCCCTTCCTTTCCTCTTCCTCCCTCCCTCTTTTTTCTCCTTTAGTCTCTCTGCCTCCTTGCCAGCTGCCTGGACACAGACAAGAGCATAATAGATACAAGTTCCACAGATATAGGCATGTAACTAAAGTCCATGCTGAGAGCAGAACTGAAGGGCCCGCCCAGCTTCCTCACGAGGGGCAGCACTTCCAGAAGCAGACCGATGCATCTATTTCCATGTGTTGCAAAATTTACATGAAAATGACTGTCTGAGAGCAAGAAATCAGATCCTTAGAGCATTAGGAGGGAGCTCCTGGAAGACCATTCTCTCTACTGGTAAAATGCCTACAAAAAGCAACTTTCAGACCGAAGGGAAAGAAGAGAATCCTGGACAAAGCATGAAGCAACAAACATGCAGCAAACCAACATAACACGTTTCATCCCTTATGCAGGGACTTTGTCTTCAGAACGGACATTTTCTGGGCCAGATCACAAATCTGCCCATCCACTGGTTGTTGAGTCTGCCTGTTCGCTTTCAGCTCACCCTCCATCAGGGCTGGGTAGGTGAAGCAAACAACTAGCCACACAGTTTTCACTGCTAAGCAAAGACACAGGAAAAGAATAACAAGTAAGAGCTTAGTTATCGGTTGTAAATTACTGACGTGAAAAGCTGCCTTGGAGGTGTTTGGAGACACTGGAAAATGTGCTGATGCCTGAAATCCAGTGGCTTGGTAGCTTTTGACCATGGTCAAAAAGCTGCCTCTCAGAAATGTCCAATCTAAAAATCAGATGGTTCACGGATGGAACTGCATTTTGTTCCCTTCTTTCTATTGGGATGGAGATATTCTCTTAAGGGAGTTAAGTTGTCTTTTGGCGGCCCTCGTCAAGAGCATCAATGTCAGGAAAAAACAACGTTTGTTTCCTTTGTATTCTAAGATGCCCTATTTTTGGCATTCTTCCTTGAGGATGGCTTTATCTTGATGCAGAGACCAGGAAGTCAATTGTGTTGTCCAGAGCATCCTCCTGGCCAAGCTTCGTCCAGAGCTGCAGACGGCCCCACTTAGCCTGTGGCACCTCGTGCACTACTTGCCCAGGGCCCGCTCAGGCTTTTGCCAAAGTCCATGTTTGCGGGGCCCAGATGGCTCACAACGCTTCCACCTTGTTTGTAAAATATTAGTTTTGTTTTTCAGATGAGAAGATTAAGCTTCATCTTATTCCATATCCTTTTAATCTGTTGCTGTTTCTGTGGCTTTCTTAGCCAGAAGTGGGTGGATGCTAACATTTGTGCCCCTGCAAGCAAACAAGATTTTCTCAGTTTTGTTACTAACAATAGAACAAATGACATTGTGAATGTCCAGGGAATTTTTGTGGCATCTAGTAGCAGTGGGTGGAGGGGGTGACGGGTGTGATTAACATGACTGCTTCGTTTCATTCTCCAAACTCAGTTGTTGCATGAGGATTTTAAAGAAATGTTACTCTTATTAAAACAACTCAAAAAATTACATCTTTTTCTTAGGGCTTATCTATGATACATGAATATTTCTCTCAAATTTAGCAGTTCTTTGATGTTAAAATTTTGACCTTTAGAATGTTTTCCTATTTTTTAAAAACACTTTAAGTTCTAAAAATGATGCATAATATAATACCCGATACATATTTCTATTGCCCAGAAATGTCAACTTAATTTTTAATATATTTGCTTCTAGCCTTCTCCCCCGTATTTTAAATAACTAAAGCATCACAGAGGTAGCTTAGGTTCACTTCATCCTTGATTCCACCAACCTTGGTTCCTCCCACCACCCCAGCTACGCAATTATACAGTGAGTGTGATGAGTTTGGTGTGTATAATTTAAGATCATTTCCACATTTTACATGTAATACATACCCATGAAATATAGAGTACATTTATATGTGTGTTTTGCTTTTTATTGAAGCAAAATGTGTATGTAAAAAGCATACATATTCAAAAGTTACAGCACAGTAAATAACTATACAGTAAGTATATCTATGAACCAAACACCCAGATTTTTTATCTCTGTTTTTTTAACAGAGTTATTACTAGCACTCCACCTCATACTGTAACTTTGTATGTTCATTTTGCTTAATTTTGAATTCTATACTGTGTTATATAATCTTCGTGTCTGGCTTCTTTTGCTCAACACTTAGGTGAAATTCAAACATGCTTTTGCATATAGCTATAGTTCATTCATTTTCATTGCTGTATAGTATTGTTAAAAGAAAAACTTTAGACAAATCATATTTAACCAAGTTGAACTGAGAAAACAAAGATTGAAGAACTGGGCAGCCCTCCACCTCCCAACCAGAATAGGTTCTAAGTGATATCTGCTGTGTCGTCGGAGAGGATTTATGGACAGAAAAAGGAGAGGGAGGTATGGAAATTGCTGGGCTGGTTACAGCACAGTTTGAACCGTTGGCCGCCTTTGATCACCCGAAACTCAGTGATTGGTACAAGAGTAGGTTATATAGTCTGCTTATGCATCCAGTCAGATTACAGTTCACTTTGTACGGAGAAACTTTTATCCTGAACTTAAAATACGTAAGGAGGCAGCTAATATGTAATTAGGCTAAACTTAATTTAACAGCATTCAACCACATTAGCATACTACAATTTATTTGACCATTCTTCTACAGATGAACATTTGGGATGTTTCCCAATTTCCAAAGTTTCCATTTATTATGAGTAGTACTGCTATGAACATTCCTGAGTGTATGTTTTCATGTGCACATATGTTTCTGTTGGGTACGTAATGAGGAGCGGAATTGCTGGGTCATCTGATATGATTATAATGAACTTCAGTAAGCCTTGCCAAACCATTTTACAAAGTGCTAATGCCAATTTGTATTTCCACCAGTTTGTATTGTTTCTGAAGTGTGCTAAAGAGCACCACACAGTGCTTACAATATGAAACAGTACCATATATCGGTCTGCATCTTGTTTCTTTCACCCAGTTTTTAAAATAACCCATTCACATTGACATATAGAGCTATGACTCTAAACCACTATGACTATTCCATTATATGTGTACCTCACATTTTATTAATTAATTCATCTATTGATACACATTAGGTTGTTTCCATCATTTTATTTTTGCTAAGAATGCTGTATTTAGCCTCCTTTTACAAGTCTTGGATTAAGGGCCAACAATTTCTTTACTTCAGTGTTTCCAAAATTTGTCTGATAATGAGAATCACCTGTAGTATTGTAGGACTGGTTAAATATTCAGATTCCCAGGCCTTTTCCCGGGAGCGTCTGAATCAGGTGGTCTAGGGGCCTGCAGGCATCTGTGTGTTTCACCACCATTCCAGGTGTCCTTTTAGTCAAGGAGGTTTTGGAAGGGCTGCCTTAGGTTATATACTCAAAAGTGGAATTGTTTGATCGCAGGCTGGGCACATATTCAATTTTACTAGATACTACCTCATTGTTCTCTGAAGGCACTGTTCCACTGAATCAGCACACCAGCATTGTAAAATAGGCATTTTTTCCATATCCTTAATGTTTTCTGTTTTCAGACTTAAACTTGTTTACCAATCTGAAGGATGAAAAGTGGTATTTTTAAGTTCTAGTTCTCTGATTACCACCGATAATGATACTTGCTAGCATTTGTGTGGCACTTCCTATGCTATCCGCTATTTCAAGCAGCTAACTTGTCTTAGCTCATTATACTCTCCCAACCCTAGGAGTTAGGGAGCTGTTTTACCAGATGAGAAAAACTAGACACTGAAGTCAAATTAACTTCCCAAAGTCATTGACCATTCAGATTCCCTCTGCTGTAAATTTCCTATTATTGTCCATTACCCATTTCTTCTATAGTGTTGCTGATCTTTTTCTTATTGCTGTCTTGGATTTTTAAAAAATATAGTATAGATACTATTTTTTTTTCTATTATATGTGTTGCAAATAACATCTCCCAGTCTGCCTCATATTTATAGAGCTTGTTTATGGTGATGCTTTCACCTTGTCCAATGCACTTTCACAGATGATATTTCCACCATTCATTCATTTATTCTTCCATCAAGCATTCGTTGCTCACAGTGCTTGGGACTACTTGAGTCACCAAGATTACGGACATCTCTGCCGAGATAGGGCCCATGGTCTAGTTGGAGATGACAGAAAATACACCAGCAACAAATAAGGTGCAGGTCAGCTGGTGGTAAGTGCTACGAAAGATAAAGCAGAGAAAGGGATAGAGACTGCTGAGTGTGAGGGGGATGGGGGTAGGGCCAGCAGGGAAGGGGGAGGGTCATTGCTGTTTTATATTGGGTGGTTGGGGAAAAACTCACTGGTAAGCTGGCTCTTGGGTGACCTGAAGAAGTGTGGGAGCAAGATTGTGGATGTCTGGGTGAAGAGTTGCTGTTCTAGGCAGAGAGGAGCCAGAGCAAAGGCCCTGGGGTGGAAACACCTCATATGTCTGGGGAGTAGCAAGAAGGCCAGTGGAGCTAGAATGGAGTGTGCCGTGGGAACAGTAGAGAAGAGCTGAGAGGGTAGAGGAAGGGTGGGCTCTGAGGGATTGTGGAGGCCACTGTAAATACTTTGGCTTTGACTGTGAGCTACATGGGAAGAAAACTGAGGTTATTTAATGTTCACAGCCTCTGGGAATTTCCATAAATTCCCAGGGTCACCTAGTAAGTGGCAGATCTTGTCTTGGACTCAGGAGTTCTGACTCCAGCATTACTTCTACCACATCGCAGCCGTCCGAAGTCCTCAGACCTTTTTTCTTCATAACAGGAAGAAACATCTGCTTAGGGTCATCAACTGTCTGTCCTGATTTGCTGGGGACTGAGGGGTTCCCCAGGAGGTGCTAACACTGGGCACTTCAAGTCCTATGTCCAAACACTGGGCAAACAAGGACAGCTGGCCACCCTAACGCTGGCTGAAAATACAGCAGCATGTACCAATTGGCTGCTTCAACCCCTGGCACCTCCAGGGCCTTCTGTGCTGCTGCTGGTAAGGCTGCCCAAGCTCTGGAACCTTCCCAAACCAGCCTCAGACGCAGGACTCAGGGTCATTCTTGGTACTACTCTTTAGACTTCACTGGAATTACAGAGGTCACCTCTGGGTGATGGGATTATGTGAGTTTCCCCCCTCCTGCTTATGTACTTATTTTTATACTTTAAAATTTTTACCATGAATATATATTATGTTGTGCTGAAGAAAAATATGATATGGTAAAATATCAGTTCATCTTTATTGTCTTTATCCTGAATGTTTAGCTCAGTTCCTAGTATACAGTCAGGGCTCAATGAAATGTTCTGAATCACAAATTACATGTATAGAGCAAAACACTTTATTGAGCCAGCAATGTGTGTGACCTCTGAAGGACCAACACTATCTTAGAAGTTTCCAAACTTCAGTGCACTTGGATCACCTGGAGGCCAGATTAAATTATAGGTCGCTGGGCCCACTCCCAGCATTTCTGACTCAGTTGATCTGGGGCGGGGGCTCCCTAATTGCATTTCTAACAAGTTTCCAGGTGATGCTTTTGCTGCTGGGTGGGAGAAAAACCACGCTTGAGAACAGCTGATCTATATTAATCAATTACTTCATTGGGTTTTGGTGCTAGCATGGTCATTTAACCATCAGGTATAATCTTGTTTCATTGGAAAATTTGGTTCAAATTCTAAACTGATTTATACCTGAATTCATTCATTCCCTCATTCAGCAATCATTTGCTACCCTCTCTCATTAAGAACTGATGTCACCTAAAGATGAATGGAACATAGCTATTGCCCTTTAGGTTCTGAAAGACTTCAAGAAGCATTAAATCATTTTTTTTCTTTTTTTTTTTTGGTTAACTGCCAAATAAGAAATTAAACTTAGAAAGAAAATGGAAAACTTTAAATAGAATACGTTGTTCATTGTCAATTCAAGAAAATCGACTGACTTTGATAAACACTCTACAAGCTTAAATGCAGGGTTGTCCCCTATGAATTCAGCTGTTGAGAGCATGGGACAAGTGAGGCCAGCTTCATGGACTCAAGCCAGCCACTCAAATGGAATCATGGGTGGAAACAGGAATAAATGTAAAGTCCTGTGTTTGGGCTTCAAAAAAAAAATCAATAACTCAAGTGCAGTTTATGTCAAAAAGACCTGAGAGTTTTAATTGGCTTCTATCCAAAATCCATGTACAGCAAATCAACTTACTTAGCTTCCGATGTATACATTTTACAACTAGTTTATGTTTGAGGGTTAACCAGGAAGTAACATTGCTTAAAATTAGATTTCTATGGACTCTTTGTGTGTGTATGTGTATATATATATGTGTGTGTGTATGTGTATAGGAAGAGAGCCCTCACCAGAACCTGACCATACTGGGACCCTGATCTTAGACTTCCCGGTCTCTAGACCTATTTGAAAACAAATTTCTGTCGATTAATCCATGCAGTCTGTGGTATTTTGTTATAGCAGTCTAAGTAGACTAACACAATGTTTTTAAAAACAGACAAGCAAGTATGAAAGATAAATAATTATCAGCTCTTTGTTACCGAAGTTCAACTCGATCTTTCAACAAAAGAATTAGGCACTTATTGAAAGAAAATAAAACCAAGAGAAGAAAAATATACTATTTGGAACACCTCCTAGGAGTTCTGGGTTAAAGTACAGATTTACTAGTAAAGCGAAAATTTACTATTCTTTCCATATCCAGGAAATATAAAGGCAAAATAATGAACCTATGCCTTCTGTTTAGCAACCTGCAGTCCTAATTCGGCCACTTGCTTCAGTTGAAAGGCACTACCTTTGGCCTTTCCAAGTGAAATCTGGCATCTATCTACCCTTAAATGCCAGTTAACCAAAATACATATGGAGAGGTGATTGCCTGGAGTTAATTTTCTGCTTTTGATATGGGAGTCAGAACTAGAAAATGAATCCTGTATTGAATCACCCACTAAGGCAAAGAGTGTCATCCAGGAATGCCGGTTTCTCAGGTCATTCCGAATGCATCAGTCCAGTCGGAGACAGTAATTAGGTCTCTGGGACAGTCTCAGGCTTAGAGCATTTACCTGCAATCACAGTTGTATGTGCTGAGATAGACTGGAAAACTACCTGATGAATCCCTAGCATAACAGAGACACTAAAAATCTTCCCAGCAAGGAGACCAGGGCCATGTAAACTGAGAGAGGGATTTCTTCCAGGAGCTATTTCAATAACTCTATATAGATGCCCTAGTATTCTTGTTCCTAATTAAAATTAGTTTAATACGCTCCCCTGGGTGGGCAGTTGTCCTTAATTCCTTTCCTCACTCCACAAATCACTATGCCATAGAGACGTGTGAGCCCCCACGGGAGACGTTGGAGAAGTAGCTCAAGGGGCTGGGGAGCTCTGGCCATTGAAGTTTGTCCCTCACCTACTTTGAAGTCCTGGGACAGTACTAGAGTCTGAAGAGGAGAGAGATGAGTCCTAGGAAGGAATGAATTAAGATGAGGTTTACTGATGATGCAATGAAGGGAACAAGGGAACTGCATTTAGGAAGGAAGAAGCATTTCACTTTTATACTGTTCTCTATAACAGGTTCTTATTATAGCCAGTTACTGGTGCCCACCCAAACTACCTCTATGATCCTAGGTAAGTGTTACAGAGAGCCAGTCCCTATTTTTAAGATCCTGATAAAGGCAGTGATCTGCTCTTAATTCATCACTTATTTTGCCACCTAATCAGGCCTCCTCCTGTTTGTGATCTTATCTCTTCTGAATTTTAACATCTGCTTCAACACCTTGTCGCTTACATCTCTCTCACACTTCCTGCCATTTCTAGAGTCCAGGACTTTCAGCTCCTCCCCTTTGCAGTCACCCACAAGAAGCACTCATATCAATTAATGCGATGGCGTCCTGGCGTTATGCTAAACCTTTTGCTTACATGATTTCATATGCATTAAACAAATGCATGACAGGGGCTGCCCTTTCCCCAGTTTTACTAATGAACAACCAGGGTTGGAGGGTGACTTGCCCAAGTCACAGAGTGAGGCATTTGTTGACTTTGCTGTGCCCTCCCTCACTGTAGCAGAAGCACTGCTTCATTCTGGATCTCTGAAAGCACCAGGCATGTCACCTCCTTAGCATTTCCTCTACTCTCCATCCTTCCCTGAAAAGTCAGAAAAAAAGAGAGATTTCACCACTAGTCTAAAATGGACCCATGCCCTTTGCCTTGATTCTATCCCTTTCCATTTTATAAGATTTTTCCCCTTCCATTTCCTTTTCTGTACCTTTAATCTTTCATTATCCACTCATTCCTTTTCATGAAAAAGCTTTTGTCCATTCATCTCCCTGTGCAAAATAATATGGAACTTGAGTAGGAAGTCTTCTCAATGATTGACATGGCAGAGTGCTGACCTCAGGAAGCTCAGGCACTGAAAGGAGAGACAAGGTAAGAGTAAGTGTTGTATGAACATGAGAGATGCAATCAGTGTGACTAGAGTTCAGGGAAGAAGGCATTCATCATCAGAGAGCTGGTAAAAAGGTTTCATGGAGGGCCTGGGCTAGAAGGCTAGGTCTAGGAGGATTGCTGCAGGCAGAAATTGGAAAGGGGGCACCAGCCAAGGGGAATAGCATAAGAAAAGGCATGCAGGCAGGAAAGACTAGAGAGTATCTGGCAAAGAGATTTTCCAGTTTTAGGGGGCACATGGAACATCTGGGGAGTAGTAGAGTATAAGGTATATGGCAGAGGATTGTGAATGCCATCCTAGTGTAATGTCTTGTAAGTAATGGGTAGGAAAGTGACATCGTGAGAATGTGAGTTACAGAGTTTATTCTGGTGGCAAAGTTCAGGATGGACTAGAGTGTGGTGATGTGAAGGCCAGAAGAACAGTTGAGAGGCTGTTTCTGAAGTCCAGGTTAGAACCGCTGGGCTCCCGTCCTGTCCTTGGATGGTAGCAGCAGAAATGGAACAAAACAATTGTTTGACATATTGGAGGTGAACATTGCTATTGTCTTGAGTAAAGGAGAAGGGAACATGAAAGATATCTTTGAGCCTGAGCTCAGGTACTGAGAAAATGAAAAATGAGAAAAGGAGAAATGGGAAGCAATGAGGAAGACTCAGAAGGCTGAGAGGGGTAAGACATGGGTTCAGTTCTCATTATGTTGATGTTTCAAGGTCAGTGGTCAGTGGGACAGTCAGAAGAGGCTGGATCCAGCCAGTGCATTGACATCTGGCTTAAGGCCCTGGAAAACAGAGTTGGAGATAAATGGTTGAGAACATTTTGCCTGTGGGTGGAAGCTCTTTGAAAGTGCAGAGCTCTGGCTGGGGCGCTGGCTCATGCCTGTAATCCCAGCACTTTGGAAGGCTGAGGCGGGAGGATCGTGTGAGGCTAGGAGCACAAGACCAGACTGGGCAACATAGGGAGACCCCACCTCTACAAAAAATTGTTTTTAAAAAGTAGCCAGGAGTGATGGTACATGCCTGTGCTCCCAGCTACTCAGGAGATTGAGGTCTGAGGTTAGAGGATCACTTGAATGTGGAAGGTTTGAGGCTGCATTGAGCAGTGACTGTGCTACTGCATTCCAGCCTGCGTGACAGAGTGAGACTTTGTCACCAAAAAAAAAAAAAAGAAGAGAGAAAGTGCAGACCTCAGTGAATAGGGGCAATGATACTGACCAGAAACCAATTATATTGACCTCTTTAACCCAACCCTATTCTGGCTTGTGATAGGTGCTCAAAACATATAAACTTACTGAAGAAATGAATGAATTATGAGATGCTCAATGTATGTTTGCTAAATGAATAAAGCAACAAATGAAAAAATGACAGATGATGAATTTATGGAACCCCATATAGACAAATGAAAACAAAATAGGACTGAGGGCTCACTATTAGAAGTATCATGTGAAATGTATTTTTACAAAAGTTCATGAAGGACTTGAAAACATCTTTGTTAGACAAGTAGCTGGAGGCTGTGCTGCAAGCATGCTTCCTTGCATAGAGTAGCCGATGTGCCCTCTCTCTGCTCTGTGGGGATTTCTGGGACATTACAGAGGTTTTCTGGCTTCTGAACCTCTGTTTCCTGGCTACAGCTGGGTTCTGGGCCATCTTTTGTTTCACTCAGTTTCACATCAGAAGATCCTCTTGGATGTTGGCTCTCAGTTGGGAAATGGAAACTATTTGTGCTGCCATGAAGGAAGCTTTCTGCATCTGGCAGGGTCTCCGGGCTGGAACCAGCATAAAGAGAAAATTAGGAAATAATCAAGCAGGCTGTGGTCTTGGTGTGTTTTATTGTTAGTATTCCAGTTACTGGGAGGATGTCTAAAGCTCTTCCCAGTTTACTGTCTTGAAAATTAAAAGAAAAGACTAGCAACACTCCATACAGCTCAAACTCATCAGCATAAACATCCCAGCGAGAAGGGCCATAAGAATCTGTGAATAAAGCAAGATGGCCTGGGTGATCAATGCGAGCTGGCAGGATGGTTTTCCATTTGCTCACTGCCTGGCTGGCACAGGCTTGCAGCAGCAGAACAAAGCCTATTTTGTGCTTCCCAAAGCACCCCTGCTGTACTTTCGAGGGTTTTTCTTTTCCCCAGACGCCTGCTTTAGGGACCTTTAGCCCTTTCCTTCAAATTAGGCCACTGTTTAGCTGACATTTGGCATAACAAGGGGCCATGTCTATTTGATACTTATAATTTTTGCATGTCCAGTGGGGAGGTAGAAACCCATGAGGTATAATTTAAGGATATAGAGCACTCCCTCCACAACGAAGAGTCCCACCCAAAGGCTAATGTATCTGAAATCCTTCCAGAATATTTTTATAAAGCAGAGCTGGTTGATCCCACTGCTCTTGCTCTAGGGTCCCTTTTCTATCACCTCCAGTGAGTGGTGACCCCGTATGGCCTGAAGACCTTCAAGGACAGGATGCCACCCCAGGAGGCAGCCTGCTGCATGAATCGACAATGCTCGCTCCTTATTTCAGAAAGTTCCAGCAATGATTGAATTAAAATCCACCTCCCTGGGTTGCATCTAATACTTCTTCCACATAACAGGTTTTTAAATATTTGAAGAGAACTAGTGTGTCACCATTTGCCAAACTAAATATCTTCAGCTGTTTCTCATTGGTCATGATTACTAGCACAGATTAAAGCCGATATTGTCCTCCTGCTCTTCCTCCGTCCCACTCACTCCTCTTTTAATTCCCACAAGTATTTTGCATCTACATGTGCCAGAAACTGTGTTAGACATTGTTTCCCTCCATTATATGACATGTACACTTTTAGGGGAAGTGCAGAACTAACACATAAGCTGTGCGAGGTCATGAAAGAGCCCATACTTCAGAGTTATTTAGATCTGAAGGATCTCAATTCCAGTCTCAGTGTGTCTTTCCTTTGATTTGATTTGCATAAAGTTTTTTCTTTATTTTTAGTTGTTATGGGCACATAACAGCTGTCCGTATTTATGGGGTACATGTGATATTTTGATATAAGCATACAAAACATAATGATATGTCCTTCCTTTTAGCTGCAGGATCCTTTCAAGTTTTTGTTTTTGTTTTTGTTTTAAGACTGAGTCTCGCTCTTGTTGCCCAAGCTGGAGTGCAGTGGTGTGATCTTGGCTCATTGCAACCTCCACCTCCCAGGTTCAAGGGATTCTCCTGCCTCGGCCTCCTGAGTAACTGGGACTACAGGCGCCTGCCACCACGTCTGGCTAATTTTTGTATTTTTAGTAGAGATGGGGTTTCACCTTGTTGGCCAGGACGGTCTCTATTTCCTGACCTCGTGATCCACCTGCCTTGGCCTCCCAAAGTGCTGGGATTACAGGCATGAGTCACCACGCCTGGCCCCTTCAAATTTTTTAACCAGGATGAACATCAATTTCCTTATTCATAATATGAGGCAATAATCTATCTCTTTGGAGAGAATGTGTGCAAATTGCCTGACACATCACCTGGACTCAGCGGGAACTCAATCATGGAATGATTTGGCCCATTAAACCACACCCTTACGTCAAATAAGAGTGTGGAATAGTCTTGATCATCAAATTGAACCAGCTACAAATCTACTGCCTGTGAGCTTGTTCAGCATGCCATCTGTGTTTTCATTCATGTTACTGATAAAAGTGTTGACCAGGATGTGACCTGGGAAAGAGCCCAGTGGCCCTTTCCAAGGACACTACCCCCTTGCACCTTTGTTTTGTTAATAAGTATTTTTTGGTCAAGGGCACTGAACTGATCATAAGCAGAACTGGGCTCTTTCCAGTCTATATTTCTCCATCTCTTTCACGTAGATATTGTGAGAACTTTTGTCAACTGCACTGCCGAAATCCAGATAATCTATGTGTATATCATTCTCCTGATACAGTAATCAAAAGATTCTGTTTCTCTCACGTGCATTCTCTTTTGAAAGGTAAACACCCCCGGGAAGGCTAACATGTTGTATTAATCCACGCTAAAATGTTAGTGGCCTAAAAGAGCCCTTTCCATCTGATTCAGGTGGGAATGGGAAGGTTACTGGATCCTGGGTGAGGTGAAGGGGGTTTGTTAATATAAAGGCAAAAAGTGCATAGCCACAGCAGAATGGGGAGTGGAAACAAGTCTTATTGACTCAGTAAACGAGCTCAAGAATTAGGCCATGCACAGATCCACATTTTACATGGAGAAAAAGATGTGTAACTGATAACATAGCCTCTGAGGATTCCAGGACACACTCACAGATATGTACTTCTCTCCCTTTCTGTTCTGAGAATCACCACATTCCTCAAGTGTCAAATGTACCTTACATCCCAGCCCCAACAAGAGAGGTGGTAAGTCCCTATTGCGACAGATATCCAAGTTCAGCATAAACATAAGATCCTCATTAACAGTAAAAATAGCAACCAACATTTATGGGGGGCTCACGATGTTCTGGCTGCTGTGCTAGGCACTTTATATGCATTACCTCATAATTCTCACAATAAGCCTATGAGGGAGGGATCGTTATCATTCTTGTCTTACAGTTGGGGTAAGTGAGGCTCAGAGATCCTAAGCAATTTACTTAAAGTCACACAGCTAAACAGAAAACAGAAGAGGGCCCTGTCCCAGTATGACTTAACTCCAAAGAACTTTTAAATCGTTAGACAAATTGTGGCTCCCAGTCTTGTTTCAGGGATTTATTATTTGACAATTGTGGCTGCACTAGAATGGACTCAAGGGTTGGCCCCAGAGAGATTCTGCCACTGGGCCCCTTTTGGCCCCCCTCCACCTGCTCTGTGGCAGCTCTCACCTCCTGGATATTGTGTGCTACTATGGTCCTCCTAGGTGGCCTGGCCACAGCATCGATGGCCATGGTGCTGCCCCAGTTCAACTTGCAGCTCACACCCAGGGAGACATCTGCTTTCTGGACCTCTGCTCTCTGGAACTCATACTGCTGGGAAGCTGCCCTCAAAATTGTTTTGGAAATGGGCGGTGGTGTCTTGGAACAGCCTGACTGGGGGCTGAATCTCATTACTGACAGAATTGTGACCTTTCAGCAGAATATGGAAAACGGCATGGATATAATATGCAAAAATGATGTCAGTGCTGTGATATGGGAGGGAAAGGATGGCCCATGTGGGATATTTATTTTAATGATATCATCACTATTTGTTATGTGGTTTGAATTAAATAGAAGTCTTTGAGTCTAAACCCCACCAGTGATCTCTCAAAACATTCCCTTGTTTTGTCTGGTGTCATTTAGCTCTCAATCTGCTGTGTTTCCTGGATGAACAGAGCCCTTGGTATGACTTCTTTGTTCTGATGTCTTAAACTCAGAAATAAGGGGGCCTTTATTTTTAATCTAATTGTACCCATATTGATCTAAGATACAGGCATTCTTTAAAGAGAGCAGGAAGGAATGCGATGTTTAAACTAAGGAGACAGGCAAGATGGAGCCCAAATTCTAGACAATCTGCTGAGAGTTGGAACACACACATCCTCCTCTCTCTGTTTCTCTCTCACTCACGTGCCCTGAAGTGGAGATGAAAATGTCTAGTGACAAACAGATTACAAAAATACAAATGTGTTTGCAGGACTGTTTTGGCAAGTTTCCAAAGGAATGGCTGCCTGGTTGAAGCTGAGGACCCTTCCGTTCTACCAGGTGACGAGCTGTGTGAAGCAGATGCCCCTTCTGGGCTCCCAGCTGCTGTTCTATCCAAGCTCCAGAACTAGAGGTTTGCTAATCATAGCCCTAATGGTAAAGTCAATACAATAGCCCATGACCCCACCTTCCATTTACAATGTATTTTCACGCTTTATGTATATTGCTTCATTTGATCTTTTCTATAGGGGTGAGAAAGAGACTTGTCAAGGTTAAGGTCACTAATGTCTCCATTTTATATATAAAGAAACAAACCCGGAGTGAGAGCCTTTCCATAGACACACCTGTAGCTAATAGTAAACACTAGACGCCTAGGCTCTTGAGTGTTAAGCCTGGTTGGACATCAGGACCCAGGTGATTACATTCTCACCAGAGGCAGAACTGGGTTCAGGTGCTCTGCACAAATGGTCCATTGCAGAAAATCTGGTGAGCATCCCCATTGCAAAGGCCAGTGGTATACTGCTGCAGGAACTAGCCATCACTCTGGGCTGAGCTCTGAGTGAAGCACTTCAGGCACTTGAGGGCAGAGACGGGGAGGGTGGTCATGTGCTAGGGCTGCCATAACCCAGTACCACAGACTGGAAGCTTCAAAATAGAAATTAATTGCTCACAGTTCGGGAGTCTAGAAGTCCAAGACCAAGGTGTTGGCAGGGCCGGTTTCTTGTGGCCTCTCTCCTCGGATAGTAGATGGCTACCTTCTCCCTCTGTCTTCACTTGATCTTTTCTCTGTGTATGCCTGTCTCCTAATCTCCTCTTCTTGTAAGGACCTAGGCATTGGATTAGGAGCCCACCCTAATAACTTCATTTTAACCTAATTACCTCTTTAAAGACCCTATTTCCAAAGAGGATTCCATTCTGAGGTATTGGGGATTAGGACTTCAAGATATGAATTTTGGGGAACACAATTCAGCCCCTAACAGTTAACAAGAAGTTTATAGGGTATGAGGAGATTCAGAAGATACCCAGGGCTGTGCCAGGTGCATTCATTCCACAGCACTGTTCTCTGCCCAGCCCTGAGCTCAGCCAACCATCTGCCCCGTCACAGCCAGGCAGGGCACCTCGGGGGCCATGCAACCTTTACAAGTCCCAGCAAATTGTCACCAATGCTGGTCCACAGGGCTGAGAGAAGGAAGACAGCCTAGTTTGTTCTCTTTGGTATGCATAAAAATCCCTTGGAAACCTTGCTGAAGCCAGATACTTGGACTTCATCTCAGAGATTCTTGGTGGCTCCAAGAATCTGCACTGCTAATAACCTTCCAGGTGAGGCTGATGCTATAGGTCCACAGAGCACACTTTGAGTGGCACTGCCATAGACACTCTGGGAAATTGTCCTCCTTAAATCCAGCTGCACTTTATTATTTAGCAGCCTCTGAATGATGAATAATGCGTGTTCTAAAAGCTGTCTTCTTCAGGTTAGGCCAAGAGTGCAAACCAAGATCTCATGGTTCATTTTACAGACTTGGGTGCTGTGGTTGTACAAAAACCACATCCAGTCTATTCTCCTAAAATGTTTTTAGTCCTCCTGTCCTTGTAGAGGAGTAGAAGAATGCTTGTCCCCGTGAAAACAAAGAGCATGTGACCCACCACTCTCTATTGCTGGGTACTTTCATAGTTATTCTTTTGCGTTTATATGATAACAAGACAATCAACATTGCCAATGAAGTAAAACATCGTGGCGCTGGTGGGACACACTTTGTGAGTGCTTAGTCTTGAGTATTTGTAGCTAAAAGAAGGGTCTGTGTTCTGAAATTTCATTTGAAAGCAGGTCATTTTGTATTCAGAACAACTCTTCCAAATAAATAGTTATAAATAGTCATTTCACAAAAGCCCATTTAACCTGTAATGTGACTGAAGTATTTACATCATTCCTAACCACTCTGTCTTAGAGGAAAGTACATGCCAAGTTTCAACTGAGAATACCCAAAGCAAATATTTCCCTCAATGACTTAGGTGGGGGAAAGGAGAAGAATTAAGCAGTGAGTAGAGCTAAGATGCTGGGGAGCAACTTGTGAGAAAGCAGGAACAATTACAAAGCAGAAGTCAGGACTGTGGGCATTAGACTAAGTACTCTTGGACTTATTCCCTTGTTAGAGCTATTTGTTGTATGTTATTTGCTAACAGAAATTATATCATTTACTGCTGTGCAATTCACGTGTGTTAATCTTGTCTCCTCAGCCAGATTATGGTCTTTACAGTCTAGCACTATGTATGATATCTCCATTGTCTTTTGAGGGGCCTCTTGAAAATCAATGGATTATCCTTTCTTAGGCTGACTGGGTCCCAACAGGGCTTAGCAGCCCAGTTATAAGGAGCAGTGAAATCAGATTGTAAAATTGGGATGAGGTTTACCAAGCAGGGGCCAGTGAGGGGGCTAGGAGATAAAGGATTGAAAGTGCTGCCAATGGCAATAGGACAGACAAACGTATCATTGGACATGCTCTGCCAATAGTTTAACTCCAAAGAGAAAAGAGGAAAGGGCAAACTCATCTCCTTTGATCTCACAGGAGATTAAAGGAGAGGTGTCTAGAAACACCTCTTTTTGTGTGGTACCAGGATAGGTTGATGTAGGACCATGGAGAACGGTCAGTGGAATTACTAAATATTCCCACATTGAATAGGTCTGGTGCCCATTCTGGGAGCTCCCTGGAGATGTGATAGGCTGAAGCTCTAGTGGAATGAGTTGGGTTTATCCAGTGAGGCCTCCCCGTGTTTGGCTTGACTGTGGTTGTCTTGTTGATGGCATGACCTACAAGTTATTCAACTCCAAAATCTCTGAACCTCATGCTCTCCCTAACTTCAGGAGATAGAAAGAAAGTGTCCTAATTATATTCCTTCTTTGCAAAGACTTTCCTGTAGGAGATAGAACACTAAACTAGCAGTTAGAATATTTCAGTTTTAATCCCTGTTTTTGCTTTCAATGTGTGGCATTAAGGAATTTAATTCACCTTTTGGTATCTCGACCAATGGCCCTCAAGATTTCTTTCAGCTGTAATCCTATTATTACACTTTGAGCTAACCAGAAAAATAATATTATGGAAAATAACAATAGGCAAATAGCATTATTTGAAAGAAGCAAGTGCGCCCATCGTCACCATTTCTATCCAACATTAACCTGGAGGTTCAAGCTGGTGCATTGAGGGATGGTAAAGAAACAGAATGTACAAATATTGAAAAGGAAGAAATAGGCCAGGCATGGTGGCTCACTCCCAGCACTTTGGGAGGCCGAGGCAGGCGAATCACCTGGGGTCAGGAGTTCGAGACCAGCCTGGCCAAGATGGTAAAACCCCATCTCTACTAAAAATAAAAAATTTAGCTGGGCGTGGTGGCTCATGCCTGTAATTCCGGCTACTTGGGAGCCTGAGGCAGGAGAATTGCTTGAACCCAGGAGGCAGAGGTTGCAGTGAGCTGAGATCACACCACTGCACTCCAGCCTGAGCAACAGAGCAAGACTCTGTCA
>NW_012115389.1:4428076-4449790 GCF_000951035.1 Colobus angolensis palliatus
CCTTGTGTGTGCTTAATGCTGGTAAGAGGGATTAGAGTGAAACTGGGGTGAGACTTAAGATGTAGGAGAGAAAGAGCAGGAGGTTATGGTAAGAGGAGACACCTGAGAAAGCAGGGGTCATGGGAGGTCTCTGAAGCACACAGCGGGAGGCACTAGCCTCAGCCTGAAAGAATCTCTCCTTTCATGATAGGAGGATGGAGGAAATGATATGAATGAATCCAAGTTAGTGTGTATGTTTGGTGTCAAGAGTTGAGAGGTTTTTCCAATTGGTAGAATTCTATTTTTTCCCTTGATATTACTACTAACAATTATTGATACTTGCTAATAGGTTCTACTCTATTGCAGGCATTCTGTCTATATCAACTCATTTTATCCTGGGAACAGCCCGGCTGTCTCTGTTTTACAGGCAAGGAAAGGGAAACACGGAAATAGGATCAGTAATCTGCCCCAGGTCACAAGGAACCCAGAGTCACACCAGGGTAGCCTGGAGCCCCTTGTCAGCCACTGCCTCGCCCACAGTTTGTCTTCATTCCCTGAGAAGGAGAGGATTCGATGATAGAAGACAAGGGAGAGTCCCCTCTATCTAGGGAGACTCACAGAGCTTTCCAGACGGGGTCAGGGACTGGAGGGAGGCTGGGGACCACGCTTCGTTGGCCCCAAGGAGAAGATCTGAAAGTATTTTAGGTCAGCAACAACCAGAACTCAAACTGGCTTCTGAGCAAAGGAAGAGCTCCAAGGAGGATACAGCACTCCTCCAAGTCTAACCGCAAGAAGTTGTTTAAAGAAGCTACCTAGTGCTGCCTCTTGATAATTACATCACTATTTCTTCCTTTTCTGATTGTTTTTTAAGGAAAGAATGTGCTCTTCTTTAGAATTACCCTTGGAGAAAAGGCTAGAGGGAGATTCCAACTCCTAAATTGTCATTTGAAATGGGTAAATGATGGATAAACATAGTAGACCTGTGAACAGAGGAGGCGAAGCCAAGCCATTAGGAAGAGGTGGAATGAAATTGTGGACTTATTGACCAAATTATGCAACTTTAATTTTATAGGAACACTATGCTTCATAGAGAACTGCTGAACTGTCAGTGTTATTTGTATTCCTAGGCAGGCACTCAGGGGCACCCTGTGAGCCAAAAACGATGACTCAAACTTCCAGTCTCCATAAGCCAGACAGACATAAACACTCCCCCGATCACCACACTCACCGGCACGTTAATGCACATTCTCAATAAACTCCAGTTGATAGACTGGTTGATCAAATGACTGGAATCTTTCTCACACTCAGTCTAGATTTTAAAATTTGAAACAAGATTGGAACAACCTAAGAAATTGTCATATAAAAGCAAAAGTGCTCCAGGAATTTTCAAAGTGTGCAGGGAGTACCAATCGTGTTTATATAGTCAGATGTTGATCACATGGTACTGAACCAAAAGATCAACAGGGACTCAAAGATTGGCCAGAAGAGTAGTATTGAGTTTGCAGGTGGTTAGATGCAAGTGAGTGCATGCAAGGGAAATGAACCTGTCTTGTAAATGACTATGAATCAAAAGTATCTGAGACAAGCCTCAATCAATTTAGAAAGTGTTTTTTGCCAAAGTTGAGGATGTGGTGTGACCCAGCTTCAGGAGGTTCTGATGACATGTGCCCAAAGTGGTTGTGGCACAGCAGAGCATAGCTTGGGGGGACTATGGAGCACCTATGTCATAGGTAAATAAGACAGTCATATTCTTTTGAGTCTCTGATTATCCTTTCACTGAATATACAATACACATGTGAAGGGGGGTTAGAGGAATAGTCACTTTTGCCTTAGTCTGGCTTAGTGAATCTGCATTTTTTACCTAAACATAGGGCAAAGGAAGCAATCAGACATGCATCTGTCTCAGGTGAACAGAGGGATGACTTTGAATTCTCTCCTTTGTCCTGCACCTGTGAAGATCAGCTATCAATTTACACTGCCAGGGTGAAATTCAGCAGAACTGTTTTAGGGTAACCATCCTGAGGCTCCCAAGGAATTTCCCTGTGGAAAAATTGCGATGGAGGTATGTGGCTTTTTAATCTTTGTACCTGTCTTATTTAGGAATAAAATGGGAGGCGAGTTTGCCTGACACACTGCCCATCTTGAGTTTTCCCTTTGGCTTAGTGATTTTAGGGTCCCAAGATTTATTTTCCATTCACATGACCAACATTGAAATAATTGTCACAACCTAGGAGAGGGCTTAGGAATCACCTATAAAATGTTCAACCCATTGTCCTGCTGGAACCAGAAAAAATAGCCAAATAGTAAACATTTCTAGGAATGGTGTTTAAAAAAAAAAACAGAAAGAGATTGTTCTATTCTGCATCATTTCCTAAACACTTGAAATTCTACAATGAATAAATTGTACTCATTATCTCTGGGAAATAACAGAATCCATTTTTACAATTTGTATGGACCAATTTCTACAGGAAGGGCAATGATACACAGTATGGATAGGAAGGTCTAAAGCAGAGATAGCTTGAAAGGGATTTCTTGAGGGAGGGTAGCTAATTTGGGGAACCACAATCTATGGAAAGGAGACAAGACATGGGGTAGATGAACTGGGGTAAAAGAAAGTAAGAATGGAAACTTAAAAACCTCATCCAAGGCTAGGGGTCAAAGGAAGGTTGGAAAGGCTTGGATGAAGGAGAATGGCTGAGTGCTAAGGCCATGGGCTCTAATTCTTTTATGATACAAATGTGGTGGCTGAAAGGACGGGGGATTGAGAAGGTCAGGACCATGCTGGGTTGTTAAGGAAAATGGGCACTTTTACTTTATAATGCTAACATTTGAGAGATGATAACGATTTCTTTCTACAAGATGTAATTTGTAGTCTTTGTTAGATACTAAGCCCTGAACTGACTGAAACAAGGCTCTACACAAGTATGGAAATTATTATGTGAAATTCACTCAAAATGTGAATTTCTGGAGACTAAGACACACCCTTATTTGAATATAGACAGAAAACATCTTTGAATTCATTGTGAATTATTTGGCTCTGCATTTGTTTAGATGCTTCACATGCTTTCTTCATAAGAGCAATAGAAACAATGGAAAATCATTTTCCCTTCAAAATGATCACACGCTTTTGCCATCTCACATGAAGAAAGAAATATTTTCTCTTTTCTACTCCATTAAAGAGTTGTTCATTTGTCCCATCTGTCCAGTTTGTGGTGAATTGGATGCAAAGAGAACTGATGAAAAGGCTAAATTGGATCTCAAAAGCCCACACAAAATTCCTCAGATGGACATCCTCCACTAGAGGAATGGGTCATCAAAAATGATATGATATTTTATTTAAAATCTTCTGTGAAGTAACTACCAAATATGATGGTTTTAAATTATTTAACAAAGGTCTCTGCCCTTATGATTAATTTCTTCTGCACATTTCTTTTTGTAGGCATTGCTCATTGTCAAACACTATAGGGAAAGAGTCCTGCCCTTTTTGAAATTTTTGCCTCTCAATTGTATTTGAGAGTCAGAGACTCTTTATTGTCTCTTCAGTTTCAGAGTAGCAGTTTTTCTGGATTTTATTTCATGTGTTATTTTTAATAGGAAGACTATTTGATGGTTCCTTATTTTTATAGAAAGAAACAATTTTAATATTTTTTTCCAAAAGGGAAAATGACTTCTCTCAGAATGCATGTCTACTGCTCAAATCTGGGGGAATCTCATGCCTGATGGCATGTATAGCTGCTTTTTCATATATATTTTTTGGAGCATTAGAGTTAGTGGAAATAAGAATCTTGGGGAAAGAAAATGATTACACAGGCTTTGTAGTATGAGACCACAAGAATAGAACTGAGAATCAGAGTCAATTTTCTGAATAGATTTTATATGAAAAAAGAAAGTTGCTCTTTTGGAAAGAAGTAATCCAGGTAGAGTATCTCTGCCTTGTGTGGGGACTTGAGGGCTATTCCAAGTCCCCACACCTCCTATATTCCTTGGAGAGAGAGAGAGAAGGGAGCTACCTGTGTGGTTTAGTTCACAGTGGAAATTTTTGAGGTATAAATAATTACAGAATCCATTTGGGTCTGGATGTCAGATATAGATGAGGGCACAGGCACCTGTTACACTCGGTGGCATACTTCTTATATGAAATCTGTATGTTTGGGTTCTAGGTCCCCTTGTGGTATTTGTAGTTACCAAGGTAAACCTGCATTGACTACGAATTACCTACATGCCCTGTGTGTTGGCTTCCAAAGCAAGATCTCTTTGGAGAATGGAAGATGTCTAATGGGGGGTATTAGCAGCCTCAAAAAAGAGAGGCTGGGGCCTCAGGCCCTCTTGCTGGGGTGGGGAAGAAGAGGAAAGGTGGGTGCTCCTTGGAGGACTATGAAGAAATATGGGGTCTCAGAGCTAGACTAGTCAAAAAGAAGTGTAGACCCAGGATGTTAGTAGAGCAAGTAAGTGGGAATAAGCTTCAGAACTTAGGCCTGAGTTGAGACCATGAATAGAAGAATCATTAAAAAGGGAGCACTGTGGTGCCAGGGACCAAATTTGAGTATGGTAGGTATTCTAGGTATTCTGGGAAACAGAAAGTGGACCCTTGCCCGTAATGTGGGAGTCAAAACTAATACAAGACAAATGAGACATATATGGGAGCCTGGAGCACAGTCTCTTCTTTTTTTTGATAATTATGCTTTAAATTCTGGGATACACATGCAGAACGTGTAGGTTTGTTACGTAGGTATACACACGGGACATGGTGGTTTGCTGGACCCATCAACCTGTCATCTATATTAGGTACTTCTCCTAATGCTTTCCCTCCCCTTACCCCCCACCTCCTGACAGGCCCTGGTATATGATGTTCCCCTCCCTGTGTCCGTGCATTGTCGTTGTTCAACTCCCACTTGTAAGTAAGAACATGGAGTGTTTGGTTTTCTGTTCTTGCGTTAGTTTGCTGAGAATGGTGGTTTCCAGCTTCATCCACGTCTCTGAAAAGGACATGAACTCATCCTTTTTTAATGGCTGCATATTATTCCATGGTGTATATGTGCCACATTTTCTTTATCCAGTCTATCATTGGTGGACATTTGGGTTGGTTCCAGGTCTTTGCTATTGTGAACAGTGCTGCAATAAACACACGTGGAGCACAGTCTCTTAAGTGCCAGATAATATGTCTGTGGTTTTGTTTTCTTCTAAAGGCTTGCTGGGCTAGCATTGCAAAGCCTGTCCACCCTGACATGTACAAGCAGGTTAGCAACTCCTAGCAGGGCTCATGCAAGAGCTTCTTCATCTAAACCTCTTCTGGACACAGGTCTAAACAATTTTTTCACCAATGAGATATGATTTTTCAAACAATAAAATGCTGTTAATTAAGTACAAAGTTTGTTAAAGTTTCTAATCATTATATTTACCTAGATCATCTATGTAGAGAAAAATTATAAGAAACACCCATCAAAGATAAACTATGATTTAACTTTCTGATTTTATGCTGTTATCAATTACTGTTCAATATAATCACTCTTAAATATGTTTAATGGGTTCTAGAATTTCCTAGGATTTGTTCCTAGCTCCCAAATTTGTGGGACCTCCATGCAATTTGGCTCCCAAAGCACTCACAGAAACCTTCCATCTGCATTTGCCATGGGTCATTAAAGACCATAGGTGTAGACTTGTCAGAGGAAAGACCTCATCCACTCTCAATTGTTTTTTTGTTTGTTTTTGTTTGTTTGTTTGCTTTTGGTCTAAGAGGAAGAGAAAGGAAAATTTCAGTCTTGGAAAGAAAATCTATTTTGTTGTTGTTATTGTCACTTAAACATTTTACCTCTTAATTCATAGCAAGCCTCCTCCATCCCATCAGCTGTCTAGAAATACTGCTCATGTCCTTAACAATGGCTCTCAGAGGGTCCTGGTACATAGAGAGTTGGTCAGTTTAACCTGATTTCTATTAGGGTTTTCACATTTTAATTTTGTTATTTTTGTTTTGTTTTGTTTTGTTTTCGAATTATAGATGGAGTCTTGGCTTTGTTGCCCACGCTGGTCTTGTCCTGAACTGTTGGGCTCAACACCCCAAAGTGTTGGGATTCCTGGCATGAGCTACCACACCCAGAACTAAAATTTGCATTTTAAAATCACCTTTATTGAGATATAACTTAGCTAAAATAAAATGTACCCATTCAATATGTACAGCTTAATGAGCTTTGACAAATGTGTGCCTGGGTCACATGATAGGAGTGTGGACTCCTATCAAGGTATAAATCATTTCCATCATCTCAAAATGTTGCATTTACCCCTTGCAATGATTCCCCAGAATCCAGAAAAACCAATGCTTTTTGTCACTGGTTTGCCTTTTCTAGAAGTTTATAAAAATGCAATTGTGGAGTATTTACTCTTTGTGTCTGGCTTCCTTTGTTTAATATACTGTTTTTGAGATTACAAGGCTTTATAATATAATTTTAATTTTAATTATTAGAGTACTATTGAGAAGGAAATTTTGAAAATCCAAAAAATATTTATTAATCATTTGGTTGAAATATAGACAGGTAAGCTATTTTTCCTTTTTCAACAAATGTATAAATCTAGTAGGGGTAAAAGACATGTCCAGAAAGAACTGTAACAGAATTATAACAATTGCAGAATACAATCAAAGAACCTGCTATGGGAGCTCACCAGGGATAAGAGTTGACATTTGCTCTTGATCTTAATAGAAAAGCAGAACTTTCAACAAATGAAAGAATTGAGGACATTCTGGGCAGAGTTAAGCTGCCTGTTATCAGGAGCTTCTCACATGTCACATGGGTGAGGCATACTGCCTCAGGTCCAAGGGCCACACAGCCACCCACACTCTTAATACCATTTTCTCCAATAGAGGATTGTGTCATTATCCCTTTCTCCCTTATGTCTTTAATCCTTCCCACCCTATTTTATTATCACTTTCTTTTCAGCCTTTAAATGTGCACAAGGATCTTGTCTTAGTCCTTTTGCGTTGCTGCAAAGGAATATCTGAGGCTGGATAATTTATACAGAAAAGAGGTTTATTTGGCTCACAGTTCTGCAGGCCACATAAGAAGCATGACACTGTCATCTGTTCAGTTTCTGGTGGGGGCCTCAGGCTGCTTCTATTCATGGCAGAAGGTGCAGGGGAGATGGCCTGTGCAGAGATCATGTGGCCAGAGAGGAAGCGACACACACAGAGAGAGGGAGAGAGAGAGAGACAGAGACAGACACAGAGAGATCGGGAGGAGAGGGTGCCAGGCTCCTTTTAACAACCAGCTCTTGTGGGAACTAATAGAACAGGAACTCACTCATTATTGGAAGACAGCACCAAGATGTTTATGAAAGAACCATCCCCATCATCCAAACACCTCCCATTAGGCCCAGTGTCCAACATTGGGATCAAATTTCAACATGAGGGAGGTTTAGGGGATAAACATCCAAACTCTAGCAGATTTCCTATCCCAAAAAGATATTAGGTGACATTTTGTATCACTCTAGCTATAGCCCCATGTCTCCCATTTCAAGTTTCTTGAAAGAGTGTTCTATGTTCTACATTGATTTTGTTTCCTCATCTTCTTCCTCTTCAACCCTCTGCAATCTAGCTTCCACCTAATCACTTCATGGAGATATCTTTGATAAAGGACATCAACAATTTCCAAAAACAATGGATATTTTCTAGTTCCTATCATCCTGGCTTTCTCTGCCACATTTACTCCCAGTGACCACTTGCTTCTTGAACTCTGTTCTCCTGAGTCCTGGGACCCTGCTCTCTCTTGATGCCCCTCCTTCCTCCTGCTTAGAGTGTCTATCTCCTTTGGGGCACCAGCCTCCTCTGCCCACCGAAAACTCCAAAACCATTTAAAGGCCCATCACCATACAGCATCCCAGACAGAGTTCTCTTTTACCCCTTAATCATCAATAATTGATCCAATCAAGGAAATGATTCTTGACCCCACTCTCTCCTCTCTAGCCTGATTCCCTGCCTGGTCATCATGATTTCTCATCTAGATTTTTGCAGAAGCCTCCAGACTACCACCCTGCATCCTCCCTTTTAATCATTTTTCCGCACAACAGACAGTGTATTAAGAAGCCATTCTGACCTCCTAGAGGCTCCCATCACTGTACATTGTAGTGCAAGCTCCTTGTGGTGTGGTACGAGGTTCACTATGTATTGTGGCTGCTGTGCTCCTAGCTTGACCACTCCACACACCCTCTTGCTCACAGTGTGGTCAGTAAAGCCTGCTGACTCCGGGTCTCTGCAAACGCCAAGCTGGTGCAAGCCCTGCACCTCTGCTCAGGTGTCAGCTCTGCCTCAAAAGCTCATCTCACCTTTCTCCAACAAGCATGTCCCTATCAATTCTTTATGACTCAGCTCAAGTGTCCTCTCCTTAGGGGGCTTTCCTGACCCCCAGTTTGACCTTCAGGCATCCCTCTATAGGTGATGTACTCTGTACCTATCCTACTTGTCAATTATATTGAGGTATCAGCTTCTCCCTGAAGGTATAGTTTTCACAAGAGCAAGGTCTCTGTCTTATTTGTCACTGCATCTCTGCACCCAGCAAAGAGTAGTTGTTGACCTGAACCGTTCCCAAGTCATGCAGTTGGCTCAGTCCTTGGCTGCTGCCTCACTCATGCGGCTCACTGGCCCTGAGTGCCTCCAGACTTGTAGTACAAAGGCAGCTACAGTTGAACCAGGAGAAATCTGTCATCATCCTAGTGCCTCAACCTGGGACTCTACCCAGGGACCTTTGGACATGATCCTAAGGGTAAGGAGTCAGGGGCTTCCCAACTTCCACCGCTGAACGAGACCTGATCCCCACTGCCAGTAGGCTCTGGGGAGGAATAGAGTGGAAAGAGATGGGAAATTGTAGTCAGACCTGTGGTTAGAACCCTATTTTATTTGATGGGGCTCAGTCAGTTCACCCTGTTCCCTATTTGGAGACAGTTAGTTAGTAGATGCTGAAGTCAGGAAGATGGCACTCAAAATACCAGCCTTATTACTGAGAAAGGCTAATTTGAAGGATCAGGGTAGGGGTGTGTGTGTGTGTGTGTGTGTGTGTGTGTGTGTGTGTGTGCACACAACAATGGCTTTCTTATTCCAGTCTCCAACAAGAGGCAGACACAGACATGCAGAGTTACAGGTAACACTGCACCATAACCCCACCCAGGGCTAGTATCTCTGCCCCGCCCCACCCCACCACTTCTATTTATGGCACAGAGCAGGAAGACCTATGCAGACAAGGCTGATCCCAAAGTGAGACAAACTGAACTGGCAGGCCCGATCCCAGGAAGTGGGGAGAGACCCAGGATATTATTCTAACCTACCTACTTGGAAAGAAACATCAGGGATCCTTGCCATTTGACTGCCTTGCCAGGCCTCAGCTTCTTCATCAATAAAAATGGGGATACTTGTGTCTATTTCTCTGGGTTGTGGTGAAGCAGAAGGGAGAGGCCCGTGTCCTCCCCAGGCCTCAGACACATTGGAGCCTCTTCATCACTGGCCACACCTCGGGATGGGGGGGGCCTTCAGAATATCTCCCCCACTCTAGGAGTCAATTTCACCTGGAATCCAGAAGAATTTCCTGTGCTATCTCATTCACTCCCTGTTACTGTTGGTATGGACATCTCTCTTCCTCATCATATCTGGCTGCTAGATGCTGTCCCAAGCGCCCCCCACCACCATGCACTACTGCACACTAACAGGTACAATGAGACCCTTAGAACCAGTGCCTTCCTGTGGAGTATGAGTAGGGCAATTGGGAGGTAAAAATCCTACCAGGGACCAGGCATGGTGGCTCATGCCTGTAATCCTAGCACTTGGCGAGGCTAAGAGGGGAGGATCCCTTGAGCCCAGGAGCTCAAGACCAGTCTGGCATAGTGAGACCCTGTCTCTACAAAAAATTAAAAAAAAAAAAAATAGCTGGGCATGGTGGCATGTGCCTGTGGTCTCAGCTACTGGGGAGGCAGGAGGACCCCTTGAGCCAAGGAGGTCGAAGCTGCAGTGAAACATGAAAACAGCATTACACTCCAGCCTGGGCAACAGAGTGAGACCCTGCCTTTTTAAAAAAAGAAAAATCCCACCAGGGGATAGTATAGGTGAGGAGTTAATACGTATGTGGATATGCAGCTTGGCAGTGGGAAGAGAAAAGAGGAAATAATTTTAAGGGATGTCCCAGGGAGGGGCTTCCCAAGAAGTCTTCTTCCCAAGAAGACTTGGTGACAGAGGTAAGGGGGCCCAAGGTGAGGAGGTGACTAAAGATATGACAGCCTCCCCACGATTGGAAAGTCAGGGTGGGGAGTTGCTTTGGGCACTGGTTGAGGGTAGGGATAAAGGGTTTGGTTTGGGTTGATTGGATTTTAGCAGTCAGCAGAATGAATGAGTGAAGATTTCCATCAAGTATTCTGAGATATAGTTCTAAAAGTAGGGGAAAAGATGGGTCCTGTGGGAATTTGGAAGGCATTTCTTTAATATTTCTGTCTGAAGTGATGTCTTAGTCTACTCAAGCTGCCATAACAGAATACCACAGAGGGGGTGGCTCAAACAACAGAAATTTGTTCATCATAGTTCTGGAGGCTAAAGTCCAGCATCAAGGTGCTGCAGGTTTGGTTTTTCTCAAGGCCTCTCTCCTTGGCTTGCGGGTGGCTGCCTTCTTGCTGTGTCCTCAGATGGCCTCTTGAGGCTTCTTTCTCTTCTCATAAGGACATGAGTCATATTGAACGAGGGCCCCATCCAGTAGGCCTCACTTTATTTAATCACTTCTTTGAAGGCAGTTTCATCAAATGCTAGAATTAGGGCCTCCCCATGTGGCCTCATTTAACTTTAGTTACCTCCGTAAAAACCGTCTTTCCAAAAATAGTCAAATTGGGGGTTAGGGCTTCAACATAGGAATCTGGGGGGACAAAATCCCATTTGGGTCAAGTTGTCTTCAATGTTATGTCTCTAACATAAATGTAACCTGAATACTCTCCAGTCTGCAGGACTTATCCTTTTTAAAATTCACAGCAGAATTCCAACTGCACCCCTCAGTAGAAAGCCCCTCCCAGCTCGCTCCTGAGCCTCCTCCAGGACTGTCTGTATGTTCCCAGCAGCTACCTGGTCATCATGGTCATCTCTTGCTCAGATATCTGTGCCTCTGTTGGTCAGATCATGTGTATCTTCCTCAAATTTTGCCCTTCCCCCTCCTTGATTTACCCAAAGCATGAACACAGCTCCTACTCCAATTCTGTAAAATACAGCTAGCAATAGACTCAAGTGTTCAACAAGAGTCTAACAAGGGCGTGGCTCTAAGGTGATGCAGGAAAGACATCTTATTATCTGTGTGACCTTGAGCAAGTTACCTGATCTCTCTGTACCTCAGTTTCCTTTTCTGTAACGTGGATATACTAAGAGGACTTAGAGCTGTGAGGGTTAAATGTGCTCATTTATGTAAAATTAACAGCACTTTATAAGGATTAGCCTCTATTATCGTTGTTGTTGATGGTGATTGTGTAGTATTTCAGGAAAACTTAAGTCAAAATCAGATATCACTACCAGAATCCATGAGCCCTGCTTCTCCCAGGGGTCTCCTGTTGGCCGTCTTTCTGTTGTGTTTCCAGAGTGAGTATCTTAAAATTGTTGAAATTGAGAAAGCTGGCAAGTTCTCCAGTGGAAGTCCCTTGTCCCCATCCTATCTGAGTCTCTGCCCTGCTTGAGTCCAGTCAGATTGGACTCAGCATCCTCCTAATGTCTGCAAATGTCCCGCTCTGCCCACAGGTCAGCACTCGCTGTCTCAAACACCTGTGCCCCTTGGTCAGGTCTTTCCCAACCACAGAGTGGGCTCTTGCCTAACACCCTCATGACCAAGAAAACAGGTTTCCTTCCAGAGCAAAGGGAGGGAAACTAGTTCGGCCTTTACCCCAAAATACAGAATCACTTGCAATCTCTCAAATTGACAATTTAAACTTTGACAATTTTAAGATACTCACTGGCAACAAAACAGAAGTTTTCCTGTGTGCATTTTTTTCCTACCACCCCAAGCACAAGGAGACAGACACAGAATATTTTATCCATTCCATCATGCTGCAGGTGTGTGTGTTTACTTCTGGTGAGCACACATAGGTCTTGAATTTCAGCAGTAAAGAAACAAGGAGTTGATGTGAATGGCCAGTGCAGGCATGGGGGAGACCCAATCCCCTTCACACATGACAAATGCACTGCCATATTCTGGGTGAAAACTCTGAGCTAATAAAGGAATTATATATTTCTCAGTGATAATATTCTGTATTCACTGAAGGTCTACTATGAGCCAGAAAGTGTGCTACACTGTGAACTCATTTCATCTCTGAATTTCCCAAGAGTAGGCATTTATTATCCTTAATTTACAGGTGAGGAGGTGCAAGAAGTTAAGAAAGAATGCTCAAAGCCACAGAGATTATAAAGGGCTGACTGAGAATTCAGATTGCTGTCTCTCTGACTGAGAAACCTTCCTTTTTCCTGATACATAATATTGCTTCACCTCCCATAAATCAGAGTGGAGCCACCTTGGACAAACGGTGACTCTGAAGATGTAGAAGTTAGTGACAAAGATTGAAGAAGACAGACATTCCTTCCAGGATTTTTCTTGCAAATTTGAACAGCATCTTAGCTTATCTTTGCATTTACCTTTGTTGTGTCTCCTTGAGGACAGGAGAATTAATGTTCCCTTTCCTCCGTGCATGTAAATGTTCCCTAATAAATTATACTTGCTGACAGTCTGAGAGAAAGTCTTTCATCATCCTACACAAGTTTGCTTAGGATAAAGCCACTAAAGCAGTTCACACAGAGTGCACTGTAGAGGGAGGTACAGGTTTGATGGTTGCAGGTTTAAATGCCATCTTTAGGCAGATGATATGCAAATTTTCAGCTAAGACTTCTGCTCTGAACTCTGGATCGTATCTCTATCTGGCTCTTTGACACCTCTGCTTGAATATTTCACACACCTAAAATGTAATGTGTTTGAAATGAAACTTCCGATTTCATTCTTCCCCCTCCATAAACATAATCCTCCCCATTTTTTTTCTAATTTTAGCAGCGGAACCACCCTACACCAAGGAGACATTGAAGAGTTTTTAATAACATGACCAGATTTATTTATCATCCTGGCAACAATATGTCATCAGGATTTTCACAAATGAGAGGAGAGAAGTGAGTTGGTGGCTATTAAGAAGTTCAATCTGTAAGGCTTTGTGACTGATAGAATGTCTTTTTAAAATCTTAACAAAATATTGTATGTAAATATAAGATAATGAAATGTGTTTATAGAAATTTCTGACTGGATGCGGTGGCTCATACCTGTAATCCCAGCACGTTGGCAGGCCAAGGTGGGCCAATTACTTGAGGTTAGGGGTTCGAGACCAGCCTGGCCAGCATGGTGAAACCATGTCTTAACTAAAAATACAAAAATTAATTGGGCGTGTTGGCAGGTGCCTATAATCTCAGCTACTTGGGACTCTGAGGCAGGAGAATCGCTTGAACCTGGGAGGCGGAGGAGGTTGCAGTGAGCTGATATTGTTCTACTGACCTCCAGCTTGGGTGATAGAGTGAGACTCCGTCTCAAAAAAAATAAAGAAAAGAAGAGAAAAAGAAATTTATATTTATATTAACTCTGTCCATATGAAATAGTCGTTTGTAAGTCAACAGAGACTGAAAAATGGCAATTTAGTATGTTATGGCACAACAGACAGGCATCTCTGTCCATCAAAATTATTAAAATACTTAGTTTTGGTAAAAGCATCAGAAAACAAACATAATCATAAGCTGCTGGTATAAGTTGTGGAAAACTTTCTTTAAGGCAATCACATTCAAAGTCTTGGAAGGGCAGAAATCTACAGTGTAATTTTACATCAGACAATATGAAAATATCAGTGTAAAAGGATATTCATTGCAGTGTTGTTTGTAATAGGAAAAGTTGGAATTAATTCTAATGTTCATCTACAAGACACTTTAAATAAGAGTCATCTGTTCCATGAAATAGCTTATAACTATGAAGACAATAATGTAGCGTTAAATTTCATGTTATGAAAAGACGTCCACAACATATTGATGAGCAAAAGGGCAAGACACTGCAACCTCCTCCGCCTCCCAGTATGTATAATATGATATCATTTTATTAAAAAATATAGGATTCTATATCTAATTATTATAATATGCAGAGAACATTACCTGAAAGAAGGTATTTCTAAATGTTAACAGAGGCTACATCTGGGTCCTGAGATTTTAGATCTTTCTTTATATATACTTTTTAGCATTTTCTAACAATTTTGGGACCATTTATGTTATTTTTGTAATCAGACAAAAGCTACATTCAAAAGAAAAAACCAACTAGCTAAAAAAACACCTTGAGAAGTATTCACATACATAGAGGAATGATCACTTGTTAGGGAAAATACTAGTGTTTAGATGAAACTCCCTAATCTTTGATATTAGCAGCGATGACACCTTCCTACATTTTTCATGATGTAAACATTACAGACACAGAGTATGTTCTTCTAGAAGACATTCCGTGAGTGAACAATGATCGTACCACAGGTTTACACCAAACCCAACTTCTAATGACCTCTGAAGACATCCGCGGGTATTTCCGTTTTCTCACAGATACAAATATCTCTGTGGGTTGGATGCTCCGCTGTGGAATCTAATACCATTAAACATCAATTCTAAGTTCTGAAGAAAGGCAGCTCTTTCCTCAACAATTTGTATTTCTTTGATTCATGATTTCCTAATTTCTAGTCTAACAGCATGTGACATTGTTTGCCTGGCTTGGGATTTGGGGGCTTAGTAGATCTAAGAGTGTGAGAGAAACTTTTGTGAAACAAAAACGAAAAAAAAAGAAAACAGGGTTTCTTTCTGTTGCTCAAGCTGGAGTGCAGTGGTGCAATCATGGTTCACTGCAGCCCCCATCTCCTGGGCTCCAGCAATGCTCCCACCTCTGCCTCTGGAGTAGCTGGAACCACAGGTGTGTGCCCCACCCCCAGCTAAGTTTTGCATATTTTGTAGAGATGGGGTCTTGCAATGTTTAGGCTGGTCTTGAACTCCTAAGCTCAAGTGATCCATGCGCCTCAGCCTCCCAAAGTGCTGGATTTACAGGCTTGAGCCACCACACCTGGCTGAGAGCCTCTTTGAATGTCAAGAGTATTTGTCTCAAATAGTCTTATTAGTCCATATCACCAACATTTTCTCACCTGGGAGTCCACGTCCTTTCTGCTGGCAAGTGGTGTATATGGTGATGAGAGGGCATCTCCATGGCAGTTCTCTTCAATAGGAATACAAGAGATACACATGTAATTGAAATTGTCCAGGAACCACATTACAAAAATAAATAAAAAGAAATAGATGGAATTAATTTTAATAGTGTATTTTATTTAACCCAGTATGTCCAAAATGTTAGCTTTGTTTTGTTTTTTTTTTTGGGTTTTTTTGAGATGGAGTCTAGTTTTGTCACCCAGGCTGGAGTGCAGTGGCAAGATCTCTACTCACTGCAACCTCCGCCTCCCGGGTTCAAGCTATTCTCCTGCCTCAGCCTCCTGAGTATCTGGGATTACAGGTGCCTGTCACCGCGCCCAGCTAATTTTTGCGTTTTTAGTAGAGACAGGGTTTCACTGTGTTGGCCGGGCTGCTCTCGAACTCCTGACCTCGTGATCTGCCTGCCTCAGCCTCCCAAAGTGCTGGGATTACAGGCGTGAGCCATTGTGCCCGTCCCCAAAATGTTAGCATTTCAACATGTAATCACTATATGCAATTATTGAGATCGTTAACATTTTGATTAGTTTTATGTCTTATCCTGCCATTACTTTAAACAACAGGCAAGCAGATACTTATAACTGTTTAACTCCCCTTCCCTTCTTAGATAAATGGTGGCATGCTGCTGCATTGCTCTGCGTCTGGCTTTTTAACTTCATACATGCGGAAATCCCTTGATTGCAATATACAGACATCTTCATACTTTTTTATAGCTGCAGAGTACAGCATTGTGTGGGTGTTCCATTTCAACCAGTTTCCTATTAATGAGACTTAGGCTGTTTTCAGTCTTTTGTTATTATGGTAGTTTTACAATAAGTAGCCTTAAACAAATGTCATTTATATTTTTGTCAGTATATGATAAAGACTCTTCAGAACTTACAACTTTTGGGATTCTATGCCTACTATGTAAAGGATCTGAAAGAAATTCAGGATGTGACCTTGACTCTCCAGCAGTTTATCAACAAAAAGAATAAAATGATGACATTTACACTTGTGTTTTGCATGAACTCTTTTCGCTGTTTCTCACCACTCAGAAACAATCTCAATAGGCTGGCATCATTTCTAACAAACTGTGGGAGGATTTGCTCTAGATTTGCCCCTGTGAAGCTGGTAGGTCCTGGCCAGGCCTTCTGAGTACAGTTTCTTCTTTGCCTTGAAAGGATTGTACTCCTCAGATGGGCCACCACAATGGTATCACAAGGGAACTGAGCATGAGTAAAGACAAGCCGTTCTTCCGTAATATGTGGCCATCCAGTGCTGTGGCAGAGAAAAAAAATTGTTTTTAAACAACATCAAACTGGCTTGCCTAAAGGTAAGTGTGCTGAAGGTTCAGGGAAATGTGGTTGGGAATAGTAGAGTCTTGGACATTTCTGAGTTTGGGCAAGGCCTCACTGTGGCCATCACCACCATCCAACCATATGGTGGGAGACTCAACTGGGGAGACTGGAGAAGTCATCTCACTGAGCATACCCTGGTCTCTTTATGGCAGGTCCTGCTGCTGTTGTCTCCTTTCAGACTGGTGGAATAGCATATCAGTTACAGCATATGACTGTAACTGATCATTTTCACCACCAAACCTTAAATCCAGTACTCTGGAACCACTGCAGAAATCTTAGCACATGACTGGTTCTGGAAAGTTAATAATAGTAACAAAATTGTGGGCAGTATAACTTTACATTAAGCAGAAATTAAATTGACTTAACGAATCCTGAACAGTAGCAAATTTTTCATTGCATATCCCTCTAAATTGAAGAACATTTGAGTATTTCCAAAATCTGACAATCCTAGGCAGAGGACACTGGCAGGGGAAGAAAGTTTTGGCCAAGTGTTTCTCCATTATTGCAACAACCCTCAGAAGACACTAATCTCCCTTCCAGAACATCACACCACTGAGAAGGGAGCCAGTGGTTGCTTTGAGCCAATAAAAGGATAATTCTCCTTCTGTCTGATTTATCTTTACTCTAAGCTTTTGAAGGGGAAAGAATTCTTATGATCCAGGAAAAGCGCCACTTAGGACTACATTTTAATTCTTTAGGATGGTTTGAAGTAAGGACCTCAAGGGTTGAAATAGCTGTCTTTATGCACTAATTATAGTTAATAGTTGAGAGGAGATAGGCTATTAAAGCAGTGGAAGCTGGAAGACAGCCCACAAACAAATTTTAAAAGTTCACACCACTGCACTCCAGCCTGGGTGACAGAGCAAGACCCTGTCTAAAAAGAAATAAATGAAATGAAAGTTGTTCATTGACTCTTGAATAGGTGGAGTTTTTTCTTTTCTTTTCTTTTCTTTTTTTTTTTTTTAAGTTCCTCCTGAGCTCAGATTTTAAAATAAATTTCCAGGTATATCTCAGCTAGTCCCAGCTCTCTGCTTGTAAAGCCACATGGCCTTGAGAAATGTCTTGGTACTGGAGTTGGTGGGAAATTTCCTTCTATCTGTGAGATGATTCGCGCTGACTTTGGAGCCCCGGTGGTTTGCGTGGTTTGAGACCAAAAAGACATGTCTGAGTCTGTGAACTAAGGTAAGTAGTCACGGGCTCTAAACATGAAAACTCCAGAAGGTGCTGCCATCTTTAAGGAAATTTGCCTATAGACCAACACGCCGAGAGATCCTTTCCCAAGAGGGTCTCTAGCTCGGGGCAAAGGGAAACTTTTGCCAGAGGAGATGCTACACAAGAATTCAAGAGTCGCCTCTGCTTAGGTTTCTACCGGAATGCACTTATTCAGTAAGTATTTCCAAAGGGAAGTCATGATATTAACATTTTGGCCTTTTCTAGAGTGTTGTCGACATTTGGCTAGAAACACAAGAAATGATATGTGCCTCCGAGTGTCCTGGCTCCCTCGGTTGGAGGGTTCTTGGGGCAATGGGTAAGCTGTTTTTGAATGTGCCCAATCTGCCAAAGGACCAACAATGGATGCAAATGTAATAGGAGGTAGAGCATAGGATAGTTCTGCCTGTGGTATAGGTAGGATGTGGACAATTTTAATGCAGACAAACGGCGAAAATCTACATCATGGTCGTGTACCCTTTAGGAAACATGTCCTACCTCTCATGGGAAGTTCATGGCTATGGGGGCGTTGCAAGCACCCATCTAGGAGAAATTTATGGGAACATTGCATCTTGACCCTTCAAAACTTCTCATGCACCTGCTGAGGGGAATAAAAAACCCCAGAAACTTTGTAAAATATTTAAAGAGATTTATTCTGAGCCAATAGGAACGACCATGGCCCACAGAACCATCTCAAGAGGTCCTGATTAAGTGTGCCCAAGGAGATTGGGTTACAATTTGGCTTTATACATTTCAGGGAGTCAGGAATTATAGGTAAAATCATAAGTCAGTATGAGGAAGGTGTATTTTTGTTCAGCCTAAAGAGGCAGGATATCTTTTCTTGAGTTAAGATAAGGGGAGTTATGGAGACCAAGGCTCTTGTTATGTAGATGAAACTCACAGGCAGCCACCTGCAGAGAGAATAGATGGTAAGTGTCTCTTTTTGGACCTTAACGGTGTCACACTCTCATTTAATCTCCTAGATCTGGAAAAGGCCTAGAAAGGGGACATTTGGCTGCATTAATGGAGATTCTCTAACAGATGCAAATATCCCCCCACAAAAGATGGCTTTGCAGGGCCATTTCAAATATGTCACAGGAATATATTTTGGGGTAAAATATTTTAATTTGCTTCAGGGTTTGCTATCTGTCATGTGATGTTACACCAGACTCAGGTTGGAATGTGGCATCTTATTACTAAGAAGTCTGTTTTGTCAGCCTCATGTCCTCTGTGTTAATGGTAATGCTGGTCAGCTATGCCTACTTTCCAAAGGAAGGGGTGCAACAGTGCATGTCTGATCTGCCTTCCTGTCCAGGACTGGGACTTCAGTTTTTCAGATTTTTCTGGGGTCCCCTTGGCAAAGAGGAGGGTCTCTTCAGTAGGTTGAGGGGTTTAAGATTTTATTTTTGGTTTACACACCTGAGTTCACTGGAGTGGCCGATGCTGCATCACTTTGTGCAGACATAGGCTCTAAGAAGACACGTGCACCATGGTGCTAGATCTTTGCAGAATTGGATGCCCAGACGAAGTGGCTTATGCCTGTAATCTCAGCACTTTGGGAGGCCAAGGCAGGTGGATCGCCTGAGGTTAGAAGTACAAGACCAGCATGATCAACACAGTGAATTTTTGTATTCACTAAAAATATAAAAATTAGCCAAGCATGGTGGTGTGTGTCTGTAATCCCAGCTGCTCGGGAAGCTGAAGCAGGAGAATCGCTTGGACCTGGGAGGCAAAGGTGGCAGTGAGCCAAGATTGCGCCACTACACTCCAGCCTGTGTGACAGAGTGACACTCCTTCTCAAAAAAAAAAAGAATCGGGTGCATAGGTGCCACCTGTTCTGTCTTTTGATGATATTTCCCAACTCCTGAAGAATAAGGAGCACACTTAAAAATTTTTTTTTAGTTTTTATTTTTGTGGGTACATAATAGGTATATGTATTTATGGGTTACATGAAATATTTTGGCACAGGCATGTAATGTGTAATAATTACATCAGTATAAATGGGGTATCCATCACCTTAAGCACTTCTTTTTTGTGTTACAATCTAATTATACTCTTCCCCTTATTTATTTATTTGTTTATTGAAACAAAGTTTTGCTCTGTCACCCAGGCTGGAGTGCATTGGCACTATCTCAGCTCACTGCAACCTCTGCCTCCCAGGTTCAAGCGATTCTCCTGCCTCAGCCTCCTGAGTAGCTGGGATTACAGGCACCCACCACCATGCCCAGCTAATTTTTGTATTTTTAGCAGAGATGGGGTTTCACTATGTAGGCCAGGTTAGTCTCAACTTCTGACCTCAGGTGATCCACCTGGCTTGGCCTCCCAAAATGCTGGGATTACAGGCATGAGCCACTGTTCCCAACCTGTCTTTTAATTATTTTTAAATCTACAATTAAATTATATTTGACTATAGTCACTCTGTTGTACTAGCACATACTGGGTCTTATTCATTCTTTCTAATTATATTTTTGTGCCTATTAACCATCCCATTTCCCCTCCCCTCCACTACTACCCTTCCCAGCCTTTGGTAACCATCTTTTCATTCTCTATCTCCATCAGTTCAATTCTTTTAATTTTTAGCTCCCATAACCAAGTGAGAACATGCAAAGTTTGGCTTTCTGTGCCAGGTTTATTTCACATAACATAATGTCCTCCAGTTCCATCCATATTCTTGCAAATGACAGGATCTCATTCTTTTTATGGCTGAATAGTACTCCATTGTATACATGTACCACATTTTCTTTATCCATTCGTCTGTTTAGGAACATTTAGGCTGCTTCCAAATCTTAGCTATTGTAAATAGCGCTGTAATAAATGTGTGAGTGCAGATATCTCTTTGATATACTGATTTTTTTTCTTTGGGGTATATATGTAGCAGTGGGATTGCTGGATCATATGGTAGCTCTACTTTTAGTTTTTTTGAGGGAACTCCAAACGGATCTGAGTAATGGTTGTACTAATTTACATTTTCACCAACAGTGTGTGAGGGTTCCCTTTTCTTCACATCATCAACAGCATTTGTTAGTGCCTGTCTTTTGGATAAAAACCATTTTAACTGGGGTGAGATTACATCTCATTGTAGTTTTGATCTGCATTTCTCTGATGATCAGTGATGTTGAGCACTTTTTCATATACCTGTTTGCCATTTGTATGTCTTTTTTTGAGAAATGTCTATTCCTATCTTTGGCCTATTTTTAAATTGAATTATTACAGTTTTTCCTATAAAGCTGTTTGAGTTCTTTATATATTCTGGTTATTAGTCCCTTTTCAGGTGGGTGCTTTGCAGTCTTCCTCTCCTTCTGTGGCTGTGTCTTCACTTTGTTGATTGCTTCCTTTGCTGAGTAGCACACTTCTTTTATCATGGGCCAGCAAGATGGGACAGCCCCAGTGTTAGTTTTATTTCCTTAAACAATGCCAGCCTCTGGCCATCTCAGAGGAACTCCACTCCTAGGAGAACACTCAGAAGAAATGCTCAGAAAATATGGATTTTGCAAAGAAAAAATAGCCCAACTCCATTCTTCAAGAGTCACTGAAAGCAGTAAGTCAATAGTTAATCTAGAATATTTAACTGTAAAATAAATCTGTTTGATGAGTAATCCGATAAATTTTAATTGATGTGTAAGATTTGGGGAAAGTATAGGTGCTTTTGTCTGGGGAGAGTTCATTTCTATGTTAAGATAAAATCTCATGCTTTCAGAAAATTTAAAGACTGTTGGCATGTTTTAGTTTTTAGCCTTCTATAATTTTTATATCAAATACTGAGAGGTTATATGTATTGTCATTATTCCCATTGTAACCCCAGCCAGTTCTGTATTTGATAGCTATTATATGTGAAGTAGTTTTAAAAAAATTGTCTGGGGTCTGGTAATTGACAGAGGTTCCTACATGATCACATTTAAAAAAATCACTAAACTCCATGTTTTGGGTTTGCACTAGGAGAACACAGAGAAG